>NW_026924271.1:0-236780 GCF_032062105.1 Saccostrea cuccullata
TGATGTTGACTGATGATATATGAATTATCATATAACGAGTGGAAAAAAGAATGGAGGCGCACAAGGCGAGGACAACCCCCCGCTCTGGGAAAAGACATTTCTCAATTCTAAAAGTTCATGAAAGCTACATATTTTTTTTTAAATCATATGGTTTATATCATCTTTTACACATTTAATTCCGCATTTCATTGTTTTAATATTTTATCAATAAATCATTTGTCACTCATCTTTTTAAGATATGTGAAAAAAAAGCTTCACGTATGATTCTCTCTCCATAGCGCAGGGTTTGGCGAAAGACCCACAGCGTTAACTACTATGCTACGAAGCATATGAATTATCAGTGTCTGTCAGTGTGATTTAAATGAACGAGTTTATTATAGTGTTTTTTTTAAAATGTTCGATTTTCATATAGAATTGGTTCAGATTCCATCTTTTGAACAAATGAAATAAATTTCACATTAGCGTTTCCATCATTTAAGCGTTAACGAAGAATGGAGACTTGACTCATTCATGTTTAAAATTCATTTTCATGGCTCTAGTAAACCCATTTTCTACTAAAAATGTTGAACTATCAACTTTGAAATAATGATTGTCAAATGATAAGTCGTTCAGTAAAATAAAATAATATAAAATGTTTTGAAGATACGACATTACTGAGAACATGATTTTAGAAAAAAATTAACCTTTCCGTGAGTTTCGAAAATTGAGAAACAAATTATCTCAGAGCGGTAGATTGCCCACGCCTAGTACACCCTCTTTCTTTCATTATATCCCTCGCATTACTTATACAGCCTTGACATTCTCCTCAGTGTGAGTTCATCAGCGCCTTTGTCATGTTCATTGGAATATTGTTCGACCCTTCTAACTAGACAACCTTCGGTTGTTCGACGCCTTGCGAAACCTTTAATCATCACCGTTGGATGTTCTATTACAAAAGTAGAGACTTAACGGTGGCCAGTCGGTTTGATTTGCGTAAATGTTTAAAAGAGAGACTAAACAAAATATTGTCTCGCTATATTTCTTTCAGTTTTGGGTTGTGTGTACTCATTGTTAACTGTATTACTATCGGTTTCAATGGCGATGAAGTGGCGATTACACATGTGGCAAAATGGAAAGCCAGGTCTAAATGGATTTGGCTTTGTAACACGATAACATCACCGTCGTCTCCTTAAGGGTTAAAAATCATTCCACTTGCTCTATGACGACGGATAAATATATTCTGAAGTTGTTGGAAAAAAAATTATGATAAACCGTACATTAATATTTTGTCGGCTTTTCCTTCACTTAGGTAATTGAATTAATTCACCCATCGGGAATTTCGCCAGATGTACCATAACAGCAAAGAAAAAAGATGTGTGTACCCCCAGTGCACATAGTTGTACTACAAAAGTGAGCTTCTCTGATCACAATTTGTCACTCCTCCGTCCGTCTGTCTGTATACTTTTCACATTTTGACTTCTTCTAAAGAACCACTGGGCGAATTTTAACAACACTTTGTACAAAGCATCCTTGGGTAAAGTGGAGTTTAAATGGTTAAATTAAAGGGACAAGTACTATCACAAAGGGGATATGATCAAGAAAGGAGAAAAATAGGGTGTCATTAAAAAATCTTCTCAAGAACAACAAGGTCAGAAAAGCTGAAACTTATGTGGAAGCATCCTGGGGTAGTGTAGATTCTAAATTGTTCAAACCATGGCCCCCGGGGGTAGGGCGGGGCTTCAATAGGGAATTCAACATTTACTTTGAAATATGTAGAAAAAATCTTCTGAAGAACCACTGGGCAAGAAAACCTGAAACTTATCTGGAAGCTTACTGGGGTAGTGTAGATTCAAAATTGTTCATATTATGATCCTGGGGATAGGGCGGGGCCGGGATAGGAAATCCACGTTTTATATTTGAATATATAAAGAAAATGTTTAAAAATCTTCTGAAGAACCACTGGTACAGAAAAACTGAATCGTATGTGGTAGCCCCCCTCCACACCGGTTAGTGTAGATTCTAAGATTCTGATTGGCTGAGAGAAATCACTTTGATCAATTTTGATTGGTTGAGGGGATTCTGATTGGCTGAGAGAAATCACTTGATTAATTTTGATTGGTTGAGGGGATAAGGGGGTCAACTGAGTGCAGTTCTAACCCTAACCCCCTAACCCTAACCCTAACCCTAACTAACCCTAACCCTAACCCCTTATCCCCTAACCCTAACCCTAACCCTAACCTAACCCTAACTAACCCTAACCCTAACCCCTAGCCCTAACTAACCCTAACCCCCCTTAGCCCTAACTAACCCTAACCCCTAACTAACCCGAACCCTAACCCTAACCCTAACTAACCCTAACCCTAACTAACCCTAACCCCCAACTAACCCTAACCCTTTTTTAACCCTAACTATCCTATCCCCTAAATACGGGGCGCTTACATTGTGTTTACATTGGTACGTAGGTACTACGTTTTGTTTATGCTAGCTGCACAGGTAAATGCGCCGTGTGCAAAACATTTCAAGAATGTGATTATGACGTCACTCATTCATTCACAGTCTAGCTTCATTTTTTGAAAACCTCATTACCAAGAAACAAAAGTGAAACTAACACAGATTTTGATTTTTATTCAATTTTTATTTAGAATGAAAAAATACATACAATTTACATTTTCTGTTTCTTCTTCTGTCCCTTCTCACTGGTCAGGGGTAGTTTCCTCTTGTGTGTTCTGGGTGGACACTCCTCTATTTTTCTCCTTTTTTGTAGGCTACTTCTTTCACAAACTGGTCTATCACCCTTCCTACATGACTAATCTTTTCCATCACTTCTTTCTCTAACTGGTCTAGCTCCCTTCCTAGATCACTAATCGCTGTCATCGCTTCTTTCTTTTTATTTAGGATAAGACACAAATGACTTCTTTCATCTAGATCTAAAAGATCCTGTGTTTCTGGTACGTTCTCCTTTGTATTTTCCTCTGCCATATTTTACCTCTTTCAACTTCCAAGTAATCACACAGAATGATCCTCATTATCCAGCTCTGGGTTTATATATATAGCATGGATTTTATTTTTAGGGGCCGTGTGCAAAAGAAATATACGTTTTACCTGCGTTTTCTTATATATACCTGTTTGCATCACCTGTAAAGAACCGTGTGCAAAAACTGAGGGTCGTGTGCAAAAGAAATATACCTTTTACCTGTGTTTTTTCCTTATATATACCTGTTTGCATCATCTATAAAGTGTCGTGTGCAAAAAGTACGATAAAACTTACCTGTGCATTATGACATCATCCACTGTATAAATACGGTTTTTCTTTTACTTTGGGTTCATTTTACCCTCAGAGCCATCAGGTGATAGACATGGATTCTACTAGAGAAAAACAGGTACAGGCTCGACGAATATTGAAACGAAAAAGTACCGAGAGAGAAATAGATTTGCCACCTAAACCCATTTCTGAGTATTATCATATGAGACTAGCTCAAAAAAGGACCTCTCCAAAATTTAAAGCGCATGAAAATAGATATGTCGTTCATTTCGATGAATTTCCAGAAGAAGAAGAAAACACAGCTTTCCTTCGGCGATTATTCACAAACATGTTACAAGACTTCAAATCGAAAATGCAGTGTGATCCTAACGATTACCTCCGTCTGAACCTTCATCACCATTCTCTGGAATCAGACATTTCGTACGAGTTTATGCAATGTAAAGATTTAAACGAAGACGTCATTTTAAAAGAAATACAACGTGTGCAACAATCCAAAAAGGAGTTCAAACTGGGCGACGGCTCCACGGAATTCGATCTGTTACACATCGAGAATCCCCAGGGGAGTGGTGGAAACAGAAACAAACATCTACAACTGGATAAAGAAACTTTCAAGAAAAATAAACGAGCCATCGTTCGGATCGTCAATCCCCATGATAAATTTTGTTTGGCTAGAGCCATCGTCGTCACTCGATTACACAGTCAGAAACCCGAACATCCAGACCCGGAATGGGAAAAACGTTGGCTCCGTATGCGGAAGGGAGATAAGGAATCTTTTGATCAGAAGAACGAAGCCATAGCCCTCATGGAACAGGCCGGATGTGATATCACTCAAGCTTGTGGATATACAGAGTGGACGAAATTACAACAGGTATTAGCTCCTCAGTATCGTCTGAAAATATTTCAGTTCAAATCTACTTCGACTAAACTCTGTTTAGAGCGCATCTTCAAAGGCTGGGGAGATGGAACTTGTTTGAACATTTTGTTAGACAACCGTCATTGCGATGCCATCATATCCATGCCGGGAGTAACGGGGAACCAATATTACTGTGATCATTGCGACGTGGGGTACAGGAATGTCACAGACCATCGTTCCAAGTGTCCTCATCGCTGTACCTATTGTTTAGGACAACACCCTAATTGTCCCGATGAAGGGATCGAGATTAAATGCCAGGAATGCCATGGAATGTTTAAGAACAGGACCTGCTACGAAAATCATTTAAGACCTCATGGTAAGAAAACCACCACTACTGTCTGCAATTTAATGGGGTTATGCGAGAAATGTCAGTCCTGGATACCTAAGAAATTATTTCCTCATCACAAATGCGGAGATCAGAAACAGTGTAAGATCTGTAAGAAAATCGTCGATGCCGATCATCGGTGCTACGTACAACAGAAGCCCAAGAAGAAGAAGAAGGGAAAAGGCACCTTAGAGTTTTACATTTATTTCGATTTCGAATGCACTCAGGAATCGGGCATTCACGTCCCTAATCTGTGTGTGGCACATCGCGTCTGTCAACATTGCGATGACTTACCCATAGACCAACCTTGTCCTCATTGTCAACACATGGGACCCCGTCAGCACCTATTTCAAGGACCAGACACCTTAAAGAAGTTCATGGACTGGTTATTTCAACCCACTACAGGTACTAAGAATTCCACTTTAGTACACGACGAGGCCATCGTCATCGCCCATAACTTCAAAGGATACGACGGACAATTCATTTTGAATTACATAGTGCATTCTGCTCCCCTGAAACCTAACGTGATCATGAACGGGAGTAAGATCTTGTACATGGAAATATGTGGACTCAAATTCATCGACTCGTATAGTTTCTTAACCTTTCCTTTGGCCCAGATGCCCTCCGCTTTCGGATTCAACGAATTGAAGAAAGGTTATTTCCCTCACTTTTTTAATACGGAACAGAACCAGAATTACGTGGGACCTTATCCACCGGCAGCTTTCTACAAACCGGACGAAATGTCTACCAGTGGACGAAAAGCTTTTTACCAATGGTACGACCAACAGAGGGGAAAAGTGTTTGATTTCCAGAAAGAGTTTGTAGGGTATTGTATCTCGGACGTCGACATTTTACGCCAATGCTGTGCACAGTTTAGAAGCACCCTCAAGAAGTTGGTCAACGTGGACCCTTTCCAGGAATCCATCACGTTTGCCAGTGCTGCTAATTTAGCCTACCGTCGAAATTTCATGCCTAAAGACACCATTGCCATCATTCCGAACCTCGGGTATGAACCGGCACGACAATATTCGGCCAAAGCCTGTCGGTGGCTCACCTGGATGAGTCATCAGAGTGGATGTCACATACGACATGCCAGAAACGGAGGCGAAGTCCCGATCGGAAATTATACCGTCGACGGATACCAGGAAGCGACTCGTACCGTCTACGAATTTTACGGGTGTTATTGGCACGGATGCCCCACTTGCTATCCCAGTTTACAGACGGAAACTCATCCTCACCGGACCCAATTTACTTACCAACAATTACACGAGAAAACCCTCAGAAGGACTGCGGATTTAGAGGACATGGGGTACAACGTGTGTAGTATCTGGGAGCACGATTTCGATCAACAAGTGCAACAAGATGA
Organism: Saccostrea cuccullata; assembly: GCF_032062105.1. NCBI lineage: Eukaryota > Metazoa > Mollusca > Bivalvia > Ostreida > Ostreidae > Saccostrea > Saccostrea cuccullata. The sequence goes on from NW_026924271.1 coordinate 5,846, forward strand.
GAGTTTACAGCAATTTGTACGAGATCTGGACATTCCGGATCCTTTGAAACCTCGAGAAGCCCTGTACGGAGGCCGAACCAATGCCACTAAATTATATTGTGAAGAAGGGGACATGAGATACGTGGACGTGTGTTCCTTATACCCTTACGTGTTGAAACACAGACCTTTTCCCCTAGGGCATCCCGAGATCATCACAGACGACTTCCAGGACGTGAGAAGTTATTTCGGTCTCATTCACTGTCGGGTCTTACCACCCCGAGGCCTCTTTCACCCCGTATTACCTTATCGGACGGGAGGTAAGTTATTATTTCCCTTATGTCGCACGTGTGCCTAACAACAAGACTCTACGTCTCAACACCTATGTCAACACACCGATCGGGAACGTAGTCTCACGGGTACTTGGGTGACGAGCGAATTACATAAAGCCCTAGACATGGGCTATACCTTAGAGCAAATTTACGAAGTGTGGCATTTCAAAGAAAGCAGTCAAGACTTATTTAAAGACTACATCAATACCTTCCTCAAGATCAAACAGGAAGCGTCCGGATTTCCCCCCGAGTGTAAGACCTCAGAACAAGAACAAGATTACATTCGACAAATCTTCGACAAAGAAGGATTCATGATGGATAGGATCAGTATCGAGAAGAATCCAGTGAGAAGAACCATTGCTAAACTCTTTTTAAATTGTCTGTGGGGAAAATTTGCTCAACGATTGTTATTACCCAAAGTCAGATACTTGGACGAAGTAGAGGAATTACATCAACTCTTACAAAATTCGACTCTCAACATCAAGGGTGTGCGACTCTTAGTCAATAAAGAAGATTCCAATGAAGACAAGATTCTAGTGAATTTTCAAGACAAACAGGAATTCGTCGAAGAATGTCCCTTTGGAAACGTGATCCTGGCTTGTTTTACCACCGCCTATGCCCGCTTACATCTCTACGAGACTTTACAACCTTTAGAAGAACGGGGCCTTTATTTCGATACGGACAGTATCATTTACCAACATAAGGAAGGAGCTTTTAATCCTACCTTGGGTCATAGTTTAGGAGAATGGACCGACGAATTAGACGGGGATCACATTACCAAATTCATGTCGGCAGGTCCTAAAAATTATGGTTTCCGGACGGCCAAAGGAACCGAGGTTCATAAATGCAAAGGAATCACTTTCAACCATCGAACCTCTCAGTTGGTGTGCCTAAACACTTTAGAAAAAATGCTCAAGGGAGAAATAGAGGAAGTAAAAGTCCCTTTTGACAACAAAATCCAGAGGACCCGTGATTATGAGTTGGTGAACAAACCTTCAGAGAAAACGTATAGAATTGTATATGACAAGAGACAAATTGTAGAGAATTATAACACTTTACCTTATGGTTATTAATATGTTGATATGTTTGTTTGTTTGTTATTACAAATAAATAAAAATTGAATTGTTTTTTTTATGTGTTGTTTTTCTTCTCTATAAAAAAAAGACATTCTTATTTTCAAAAAAATCGCCTCTCAAAGAGAGAAAAAGATTTCTGTGTTCACTATAAATAAGACCCTGAACCCATCTTTTCTTTCATTGATCAACATGCGGGTTTAGATCATTAGGATATAAACCTTTACCTGGAGACACCCCTCCCCGAGGAAAATGTCATTTTTTCAATTGAAACACGAATTTACCTTTGGTAGTTGCTTTTCAGGACCCTCGAAATCGGGCGAATTCAACAGAATTCGTCAAGTTAACTATTAGTGAACAATGTAGACTGGATCATTGAAACACCCAGGCCCGAATCGGGCAAAATCGTCTGGTGTTATCGGGAATGGCAACCCGCTTACACTTCTTTAAAAGAGAAGGTATCTTTCATCCGAAATATTCCAGAAGACGACGAGAAATTAGTAGCCAATTTGAGTGTGCCCCATTTACTCATTTTTGACGACATGATGGGAGGAAAAGCCATCGAATCGATTGTGGATTGGTTTACCCGTAAAGCCCATCATCGGAATACCAGTGTGATTTACATCACTCAGAATTTATTTGATCGAGCTGCCTCTCATCGCACCATTAGTTTGAATGCTCATTATTTAGTCTTATTCAAAAATCCCAGAGACAAATCTCAGATCAGTGTATTGAGTCGTCAGCTAGCTTTGCCTCATTTGATGTCTGCTTATCAAGAAGCCACCCAGGTACCTCACGGCTATCTTCTCGTGGATTTGAGTCCCCAGACCCCAGACGAATACCGATTAAGAAGTCGAATGTTTGAATTGTTGACTATACACATGCCTCAAGAGTATAAATAAAAGTGTTTCCCACTCTTCTGAGTCATTATTCATTTCACTCTCATCATGGCTCCATCAGCCAAGAGTAAATTAGTGAGAACCTTACGACGTTTACAGCGGGAACGAGATCCCACCAAACGAGCCCATTTAATCGAATTAGGGCGTAAAGCCTTATTGAATTGGTTTGCCATGGGAGCTCGCAATTTAATGAAAGGGGTCTTACCTATCAATAAACTGACTCAAAAGTTTATCGATCGTCATCGTCAAGATTTAAAGATCATTGCCGATCAATCGGCTAGTGACGAAGATAGGAAAACAGCCATTTTAAAACGCGGAGGAGCTGGATTTCTAGGTGGAGTCATCATTCGTCATTTATTCAAATGGAATAGTCCTAAAAAACGACGGGTTCGTCGTTTAAAGAGTGTAGTGGTAAGAGTCGATAATAAGAAACAAAGAGTGTTTCCAGATTGGATGGTCCGAGTGGGAGGAGCAGCTCAAAAGAGTAGAAAAAAGAAGCCAAAAGCCCCACCCAAGAAGAGAAAAGCCCCTCCTAAGAAGAAAACAGCCCCACCCAAGAAGAAAGTAGCTCCCAAGAAAACAGCAGCGGTGGCAAAAAGGCAAAAATCCACCACTCCTCAAACTCTAGCTCAACGTAAAGCCATGCCCGAAAGTCTAAAAAACGAAATCAATCAGTATTTTAAGGAACAAAGACAACAGACCATAGGAGAATTACTCAAGAAACAAGCAGAACTGAGAATGGATCGTGCTATGGGACCCATAGGTAGTCAAAGAGCTAGCGATTTAGAAGTGTTTCCTCGAGTGAATGTGGGCATTCCCTCCCCTGGAATTAAAGTCCCCGTTCATTCCCCTAAAATCACACGCTTTCAACCCTTGACAACCTCCACCCCTCAACTTCCTAAAGGTCTGAGATATAAATGCCGATATTGTGGAAAAATTTATGTTCTAGAGAAAAATAGAGATAAGCACGAGAGCGACAAACACGGAGGGTATGCCCCTCCTTAAGACAGTATAAAAGGGAGTGACATGAGAGACTTCTCTTCATTGTTTTCAAAGATGGCCAAGAAGAAAAAGGGATGTTCTATGCGATTAAAAGCGCATGCCCCTCTTTTAAGAGTGTTATCGGATCCTCACTATTCCTCGTCTTTAAAAACGGGAATTTTAAAACATTGTTCTGGAGATTGTATTCTGAAAATTTGTGAGATCGTCTACAACCTATTAAAAGGGGTGTTACCTCTCAATTCGGCTCAGAAACGAAAACTAGCTCCTAAGAAACACATCTTAAGGAGACTGGTCCAACCCCAATCCATACAGAAACGACGAGCTTTATTAGTACAACAAAAAGGAGGAGGTATTTTACCCCTTTTAATCTCAGCAGCACCTTTACTGTTGGATGCCGGACATTCTGTCTATAAAGCCATTAAAAAGAAGAGGAACAACAAGATACAAAAATGAGTCGTAAAATGGTGTTAGTACCTGAAGTTCTGTTGAATGAACTCAAAGGAAAACTCCCCAAACCTCCGGAATTTCAATCTACTCTGAGTATAGGTCAAGAATTGGACCAGATTACCAGACGTGAAGATTTAACCCCAGAAGAAAAAGTGGCTTTATACGGTCAAGAACTTCATCGGTATAGGAATTATTTACAACAAGCGAGAGAGCCAGGGAAAAAATCCCCTGCCCCCGTAGCTCCAGCAGCAGCACCACCACCAGCACCCTTAGCCCCAGCCCCCGAACCAGGAGCAGCAGCAGCAGCACCAGCTTCAGAGCCCGAGATCGATCAACAAATCATTCAAAGTGTGAATAAACCCATGCAAAGAAAAGCTGAATTATTATTAAATCATTTAAAGAAAACCAACGTCTTGACTTGGGATAAAGACGGAGAAATCAGTTATCGAGGTCAAAAAGTACCCGATTCTAACATTGTGGATTTAATGGCTGAAAACATGAGAACCAGATCCTTGAAAAATCGTCCGGTGCCTAAAGGATTAGACGAATTTGCTCAAGCTTTAAAAGAGACCCGTACTCCTATGTTTTATTTGCAAAATCGAGACCTTATAAAAGCCATGCAAAAACCAGGAAAAATCAGTACACCTAAAGGGGCTTTGAGTGACGAGGACGACGAAGAAGAAGAGAGCGGATTTCATGATGCTTCCTCTTCTTTTTTGACTCCTATTAGTCGACCTGTAGAGGCGAGATCAAGGGTGCTTAAAAAAATCACACCTAAATATAGTCCCTATCGAGCCCAAAAGCAATTAAAAGCCCAAGAAGAAGAAAAGAAGAAATTACAACAAATCGAGGAAAATTGGGTTCCAATGCCTACAAAATGAAGAAGAAGAAGAAGAAGGAAGTGGGAGACATTTTAACAGAGATTTATTACGATCCCAAGAGAGGGTATGGAGGTATACAGACTTTGTATCGTCAGGTCAAAAGTCTGGGACATAAGATTTCCTTAAACACCATACGAGAATGGTTAAAAGAGCAAGATACTTATACCTTACATAAACCCATTCATCGAAAATTCCGGAGACAACAGACCAGAGTGACGGATATGGACGAACAATGGCAATTAGATTTAGCCGATGTGTCCAGTTTAAAGAAACATAATGACGGCTATACGTTTTTATTGTGTGCCATTGACGTCTTATCTAAATATGCTTGGGTGGTGCCTTTAAAACAGAAAACGGGAAAAGAAATGATTCGAGGATTACAAGAGATTTTCCGACAAGACGGTCGACGTCCCGTCCGCATTCAATCGGATCAAGGCAAAGAATTTACCAATCGAGAATTCTTACAGGCATTTAAATCCATTCATTTCTTTACCACACGCAATACGGACACCAAAGCCAGTATCGTGGAACGATTTCAGAGAACCCTCAAAGCACGCATGTGGCGGTATTTCACTCGGAATAAAACCAGACGGTATTTAGAGGTCTTACCGGATTTAGTGTATGCTTACAATCATACGTATCATCGCAGTATCCAAAGAGCTCCAGCTCAAGTGAAACCCTCGAATGTGTTAAAAGTCTGGAAAACTTTATATGGGGAAGAATCATCACCTAAAACCAAAAAACCCCCCAAGTTTAAAACAGGAGATAAAGTGCGCATCAGTAAAGCCAAACGCACTTTTGAAAAAGGATATTTACCGAACTGGACCACGGAAATATTTACCATTGCTCAACGAGTTCCCGGTCGGTATCCTTACGTGTATCGAGTACAAGATTATAACCAGGAGGAATTAGAAGGGACTTTTTACGAGAAAGAATTACAACAGATCATTAAAAAAGACGACGTGTACGAAGTGGAGGAAATCTTGGGGTATAAAAAGCGACGAGTCGGGAAAAAAATCATTCAAGAAGTCAAAGTCCGGTGGAAAGGATATCCCCCTAGTTTCGATTCATGGATTCGTCAAACGGATCTCATCCAATAACTCCTCATTGGAAATTTTGTGGAGAGAATATTCCTCGAGAAGAAATTGTGTATTTTGCCCAATTATTCATTTGTATTTCCCTCATCATCACCAGTGTGGTCATGTTAGCTTTACACGATTCTAATCGAGAATATTGGATGGTCTGTGTGAGTTCTTCGGTCGGTTATATCATGCCTAGTCCTACCATGATACATCATACCCCTACCACCAAGAAAACCAATTCACCCAGTTAATCCCGGAATCTAAAAATAGATACATCCCTCTATATATTAGGAGATACCATAACCCTAAGAAGATCATTTCTGATCTGAGTGAGGGACAGAGCACACACGTCATGGAATTTTTAAGCTCAGAGTATCGTTGGAAAATAGTAGAACATGAAGGGACTAGTTTAAAGGGAGAATGGATGAAAAACAAAGAGAAATGTATTCAAGATTTCTTTGATCAGAATCCAGGACAAACAGGTCTCAATGAAATCTACCTGTATAAGAGAATCAAGTTACCGGACCGACAAAGACGTAAACACATGGTCTTAATAGGACCCAGACATCCCAAGTATCGGGAATTCAAATGGAAAATCAATTACGTCTTGCCTCACCAAAGAGAGGGACCCGAAAGCACTTTGTTTCAAGGGAAATGGATGGAAAAAGCTGGAGATTGTATTAAAGACTATTTGAAAGAAGTGGTCCTAAAAGGATACGATATCATGGACTGTGCTTGTGAAACAGACTATTTGTACATGAGGAGACCTTTTCCCATACAAAAAGAACTGAATCAAAGTTTTGAATGTTTGTTATTATAATGATGTTCTTGTTTCTTGTTGTTATTGTTATGAATCAATAAAATAAAAGAAAAAAAAATTCTAGTGTTGTTATTTTTTCTTTATATACAAAAAGAAGTGTTGTTATAAATACAAAGGTCTTAAGGTTTAGGGTCTCAGTCTTAGATTGAACATGGCCGAGAGCAGTGGGTTTTACATGACTTTACCCAGTGATGGGTCCATGTCCTCTTTTCCTAGCAATACGACTGCTCAATTTAAAACCTTATTACCACAATCCCTGGATTTAACGGACGGTCAATGGGAAGTGGCTTTGACGGAAATGATCTATCCTTGTAGTATAGAAAATATCAGTGAAGAAGAAGCTTATGTGGAAATATGTATGGTGGAAAAAATTCCCCCTTTCTTTGAAAAGATTTCCCCGGGGGAGAAATTGGATCTGGAGGACCCGGATAAGTATCATTGGGGAAGATTTCAACTCTTGAAAAGTAATCCCATCACCTTTGCCGATACTCAATTGTTAGTGGGATGGAGTCAAGCGTATTGGTTGAATGGAACTTATGATCCCAGAGAGACACTCAATTTGTATCGCCTCAAATTTAGACCGGGACCTTATGCCAATCCTACAGCTCTCCTAGCAGAAATCAATGAAGGTTTAGAAAGGTGTCTGAAAACCATATGGAAAAAATATGAAACCTGGACAGCACCGAGGAGGAGCAGAAATAAAAGAAGTACTGTGAATGAGGATGAAGATTATGGAAGTTTAAAAGCCAACTTAGTGAAAATCCTAAAAGATCTGAAAACAGAAGAAGAAGAGCCCTCTAAAACCGAGATGAGATTTACCTATAGGGACAATTTCGATCGAGTGAATTATGTCACTCATTTAAGAGAAATTCCCATCTTTATCAGGTTTCCCGTTAGTTTGGCTTATAAATTAGGATACCACAGTCCTAAATTGGTACCCGAAAATTGGACAGAAAACACCACTAAATGGATCAACATCAGTTACATGGCTCCGTACACTCCGGATTTATACCGAAATTTAAAATCCATGTACGTGTATTGTGATCTGATTCAACCCCAGACCGTAGGATCCAATGCCTTGAAACTCTTAAGAGTGGTGCCTTGTCATTTCGAGGACAAAGAAAAACAATGTAAATGGGAACCCATTCGAGCAGAATATGTCCCTTTGAATAAAAAACATTTCGATACCATTGAGATTCACATCATGACTCCTTTAGGACAACCCATGCCTTATTTAAGTGGGAAATCTATTGTCAAATTGCATTTCAGAAAAGTCTACTGAAATGAATGTACCCTTATTGTGTTCCATCTTATTGGGGGTGATGACTTGTCTGGTCTGCTGTCTGTATTGTATTCAGCCCTAAAGAGTATAAAAGGCAGTCCCCCGAGGACCTAAAGGTCAGTTTCATACGAGTCATGAACCATGCAGTATCATTCAGGATTACTGAGACAGACAGGACACGGTTGGACTTATCATAAAGGTTTACTACGTCAAAAAGGACACGGAATAGCCGGTTCCATCATCTCTGGATTGGTCAAAAAGGACACCTTTTGTTAAGTTTCCCCCGGACTTCCTGCTGAAGAATTTACTCAAATTGGGAGGGTTTTCAAACTCACATGAAACCTCCAAAAGGAGCTAATATTTTAAACTTCCAATTCTCCAGCAGTCCCCGCCATCATCCTCAAAAAGGGAAAGGATTTTTCAGGATTTACTGAAAACGGAGCTAAACAATTACTGCTGCTGCATGGGGTTAGACAAGAAAATAAGAGGATCTTTAAAAGATGCAGTCAAAACATGGAAAACAAAAATACATCGGGAATGGTAACACAAAGAATGAAGATAGGAGAGATGTAATAAGAAAAAGAAAAAAAGAAATGCTGTGTTAAAAAATCACTGCGGCCAAAAATACAGGCTTATTTGCTCTCAAGAATGACTTCTAGGAGACCCTTTAGAAAAAAAAAGAAAGGAAATTGGGTCCCTCCCGAAATGGGAAGAATATTACCCTATTTCCAGTAACAGGGAAAGGATTCAAGAAGAACAAGAAAGCAGACGGGAAGAGGGGAGAGAGTCCTATTAGCCCGAGGAGGTCCTAAGAGAAAAAAGAAAAAACAAGGAGGAGGAGAAAGAGCCAAGAAAAAAAGGACCTTAGATGTGTTTGACTGAGAGAGTATAAATAGGACCCTCGAATCTCAAAGACCTTCATTTGGCGATCACTCCGTCTAGAGTCAACATGTTACAACCCGATTCCTGTGCCTGTGGGATGAACAATTTAGAATTGTTCCAAGTCCCTCCCACTAACATTGCTTTAGAAGAGTCGAAATGGGAAGAATATTACCCTATTTCCAGTACTTTAGATTCCGATACGGCTCCCATCGAATTTGAAATTAAAGGACAAGGAGATCAATATCTGGATTTATCTCAAACTTATCTTCAAATGGTGTGTCAATTTACTCAAAATGATGGAAGTGCTCTGGCTGGAGATCCGGCTAAAATAGCTCCGGTGAATAATATCTTACATTCCATGTTTACGGAAATCGATGTCAGTCTGAATGGGAAAATAGTGACCTCGGGGACGGATACTTATCCTTACAAAGCGTATCTGGAGAAATTATTGTCCTACCAACCCAGAACTTTAAACACACAGATGAAAGCCTGTAGTCTGTGGGAAAAAGATACGGCAGGACACATGGACGAAGTGGGATTAGAGGCTCTGACAGTTTCCGGCGCAGCTGCTAGCAGGACCTTTAATAAAAACAATGATGATAGTGTGACCATTAGCAAACCCATCCTCACAGAGTACCCGGCCGATTCTAAAAACGAAGGATTCCGAAAAAGAAACCAAGCTATTGCTGGGAGTAAGAAAATCACTTTGTTGGATCGTTTACATCTGGATTTGTTTCAACAAGATCGATTTCTACCTAATGGAGTGGACGTCCGTTTGAGATTTAATCGCGCTAGACCTGCTTTCTACATGATGACCGGTCAAGCCAATACGGGAAAAGTGAAAATATTAAGTATGGTCTTGTGGGTGAGAAAAGTCAAACCTGCCCCTACTTTGATGAATCAGATCAATCAAAATCTGAATACTCACAGAGCTAAATATCCCTTGAGAAGAGTGGAAGTGAAAACCTTTACCATCCCCACAGGAACCCAGTCTAAGATTACCGATCATCTGTTTCAAGGCCAGATGCCTAAACGTCTCATTTTAGGCTTTGTGGAGAATGCGGCCTTTAACGGAGATAAAACTAAAAATCCCTTTCATTTCCAAAACTTTGGGATCAAGAAATTAGACGTCAGTATCAACGGAGAGACCATGAGTACTCGATGTTTTGAACCTAATTTCAACGACGATTTATATCTGAGATCTTATCTCAGTCTGTATCAAGCTCTGGGAAAATTAGGAGAAGATTGGGCTCCAGACATTACCCTAGAAGAGTATAAAAGCGGCTACACTCTATGGGGATGGGATTTCACTAAAGATCAAGAAGCGCAATCGGATAAATTCCATCTCATAGAAACAGGAAATCTGAGAGTAGAAGTGCAGTTTACCGGCAATACGGCCACTACCTTAAATTGTGTGGTGTATGCAGAATTCGATAACGTCTTAGACATTAACAAACAGAGAGAAGTGGCTATTGATTACTAATGGATACGGGACAATTAAGAGAAGTCTTATCCAGAGAATTCAAGAGTTCTTTTGGAGGGGTGTATCCTATAGATTTATTACCGGATCAATTAAGACCTGGAGAAAAAGCTGTGGTGGTCAATACGGATCCTCAAGATCGACCTGGAGAACATTGGGTGTGTCTGTATGTGAGCAATCCCGTGGTGGAATATTTCGATTCTTATGGATTTCCTCCCTTACAAAAAGAAATTCAAGATTTTATCCAGCGTCATGCTCAGCAATGGATTTATAATCCGTATCGCTATCAAGACTGGAATACCGATGTGTGTGGACAATATTGCGTGTATTATTTACATCAAAGAGACAAGAAAAGAAAGAAAGCGGACGAATGGTTATTCCCTTTTGACCAGAGTACGGCTTTACAAAGGGACAGATATGTGGCGAATTGGTTTCAAAACACTTATCATAAATTACCTACGGGTCATGGACAAAAGTGTCAATGTTTTTATCAAAATGTATTGTAAATACGTTGTTTGTTGTTGTTTGTTGTTACAAATAAAGAATGAAAAAAAAATCAAAAATGTGTGTTTTCTTTGTTATTGTTTTGAGGAAATCCAGTTCAAACTGGTTAGGCTAGGCTAGACTGTGAATGCATGCGTGACGTCATAATCTTGAATCTCTGCCAAGTATTTACCTGTATAGTCAGCATAAACAAAAACGTAGGTCTATCGTTATATTTCTTTGCACACGGCGCAAGTATTTTACCTGTGCAGTCAGCATAAACAAAACGTAGGTCTATCGTATATTTCTTTGCACACGGCGCAAGTATTTTACCTGTGCAGTCAGCATAAACAAAACGTAGGTCTATCGTTATATTTCTTTGCACACGGCCCTTATCTTTTGCAAAGGTGTGAGGGGTATAAAAACAAAAGGTGTTAAAAAAAATCCTCATTAGTTGGGGGCCTTATTGAGTAAAGGACAGTTTTGGTCAAGTGAATTCCTAGAATATTAGAAGACATGGAGATGAAGATGGAAAAACTTACCTTATTAGAAAAGAGAATGATAGAACCTATGGAGCTGGATCCGGAACCTAGGAATGAATATTTACCCCTGCATGAGCCTGTGAAGGATCCTAAATTTCCAGACAGATGTTACAGGATAGCCATTAATTGGAATTTCATCATTCCAGACCCCAAAGAAAAAGAAGATCGAGATATGTTTCTGAGCAATGAAGATAAATTTGACTATTTGATTCTTCAAAAGGAAAGACATCCCTGGACAGGAGAAGTACATCAAATCAGGGGATTCATTCAAATGAAAAGACCAGTAGGAGGACTGGATATCTATAGACTTCATTGTACTGCCAGATTTGTTATGTCTTACAGTACCCCAGAATTGGAGAGCATGTTTTACAGGCAAGGAGGTGACTATGAAGAATATGGTGTTCTGAAACCTGAGGAGAGAAACAAAGAATTGGAGCCCAGATTTAGTCAAGTTGACTTCCCTTTTGTCTAGCTCTTCTCGGATATAACAGAAATTGTTTCATCACTTTCTTTGCAGTCTGTCCTGAAATGTTGAGACTTCTTGCCAACTCCGTAAAAGCTGTAATTGTTGTTGTTGTTTTATAAAAACAAGGATCTTTTAAAAAATAGATTCATTTTACATCATGAGTCTCCAGGAGATACAAGGTGATTTACTCAACTGTGAGGTAGAAGCTATTGTTCATCAATGTGATTGTTTGTCTGTAAAAGCTTATGGATTGAGTCAAATTATTGCAGAGAAATTCCCACAAGCCAATATCTATGCCACCCGCAGAGCTGTAATTTCAAAATATAGCTTTAGAACAAGATAGAGGACATTCCAGGCACTATTAAGGTGTTTCCTCACAAACCCCTGTGGTCATTTGTGTGTATGTGTTATTGGGATTATGGAAAAGCAAGTCAAAACCTAAAAAATTATCAGGACACAGCATATTTAGAGAGAAATGGTTTATGTTTACAACAAATGGGTAGTTTACCTTATTATTATTTTTCCTTTTGGAAAATTTAAAAATTAATCATTAAAATTATATTGAACAATTTGCACACACTTATAACAAACAGGTGTACATTTTTTTAAAAAAGTGATAATGTACATGTAAAAATGTGTAAAAATTGTTTTGATGGTGTTATAAATGTTAAAAAAAAAATGTGTGTTTTGATGTGTTTTACCCAAAAAAAGGGGAAATTATTATTAACACACACACACACACAAAGTTTTATAAGTTTAAAAAAGTTAAAAAAATTATAAGTTTTTAAAAAAAAAAAAAAAGTTATAAAATTTTAAAAAAGTGACCTGGTGTTATAACTTGAGAGAAACACAATGTTTCTTCTTTTTTTTTATTGACTGAATATGAAGGCATCTTTTCGAAACAATTGGGTGGCCCTTAAAAGGGCCGTTGGGTATCAAAACACTTTTTGTTGTTGTTTTTTTTTTGTTTTTTTTTTTTTTTGGTTTTTTTTTTTTGTTGTCAAGTAGGTCCCGCCTAGGCTGCCAGCAGCTCCTGGACTAACTGTCCAATGTTTCCGGTCCCGTCTTCTTCATCTGAGGAACTGCTATCAGGGGGGTCAAACTCTGGTCTCCTGGATAAGGGAACGGGGACACAGATCCCGTTCCTGCAGAGGGGGCACTCCATTCCTTGCTCAATTATCCGCGCCGCGCAGAGGACACACGAGGCCCGTTGAAGACATCTACTACAAGCGTAGTTATTCTCCTCGTTGTCAGTCATACATAACGAGCAGTAACCCCTCTGGACGGGGACTCTAAATCCCCAAGACGGTATCCGCCCTTGGTTCCTGGCTCTAGACTGGGGGGCTGTAGGTCTGGGTGGTGGTGGGGGCGGCGATCTAGAAGGAGCTCTCCTTCCCCTGCTTCGAAGCCTGGTGTAGGGGGTGCGGGTCCTCCTCTCTGCTCTCCGTGGTGGCTGGGCTAACTGCACCCTCACCATGTTATATCTCGAGATCTCTTGCCCGTTGTCCAATCTTCTAACAGTAACTCTGGTCTCAATTGAGATTCCGGGAATCATGAATAGGTTTTCACGAAACTCCTGCTGCGACATCTTTTTTCTTCTTCTTCTTCTTACTTCTTACTTCTTAGTCAACCAAACAAAGCAAATCAGCTACAAGCAGAATGACACTGGGCGCTCGGAGGGGCTGTATTTATACACAATAGCAGACGATACTGCAATCGCGGCAAAACATCAACAAATCAATCACGTGATTAAATGTGATTGGCTAACACAAAAAAATCGCTTTTGGTCATGTGATCAAAAAGAGCTCCATCACAGTGACAAAGCAAAATTGAAGGGGAGAAACGCCGAACCCGAGTGTATATATGACGTCATACAATAAACATAACAGTGATATTTACATGATTTTTTATTTCTTTTTTTAAAAAATTCTCCTCTAAAATAGTATTTCGATCTGCTATTCATTGTATCCAAGGGGGTGGGGGTTAGTCATTCGTAGATTTTTTTTTTTGAAGGTTTTGGCATTAAAAAAAAGTCACGGATTTTTTTTTTTCTTAACCTATGTGTGAAATTTCCCAGGTATTCCGTATTGAATACATACTTTCTCCATCGCATCTATGTAAAAAATTAATTAATTTTTTTATTCTCATTTTTTTATACCCCACACAGGTAAAACGTATATTTGCACACGGTCCATAAGTATTACCTGTATAGTCAGCATAAACAAAACGTAGGTGTATCGTATATGTTTTGCACACGGCTCCTTTATAGATGATATAAACAGGTATATAAAGCCTAGGTAAAAAAAAAAGGTGCACACGGCCCCCACACCAGGTATATAAAGCAAAAAACTGTAAAATTTGATGATCATTCTGTGTGAGCACGGAACACAGGTGAAAAAAAGAAATAGAAGCAATGATGAATACTTCAGAAAATTCCCAGTATTATGTAACACCTGAAGGATATGTAGGAGCTCCCATGACAGAGATAATAAAGGATGCAGTGGAATTGGATTTGAATTTGGACATGATTAATTTTCATGAGGACATGAATAAAGAAGATATGAGCATTTTAAATACCACTTTGGACGGAATTGTGAACATGCTATCTGCTCTGGATAACAAACTAAATCAAATGAACACCAAGATGAATGATGTGGATAACAAGGTGAATAAATTGAACACCAAGGTGAGTGATCTTGAAAACAAGCTGGATAAACTGAAATGTTACAACAGCAGTGGATTTTGTTACATTAGTGGTCTATTATCACCAATCACAAAGTCATTAACAGGAAAGACAACAAAAATGAGAGAAGAAGGAGGAACCACTGACCAGAAAAAAGAAGGACCAGGGGGATCAGGAGAGAGTAAGAAACAGATGGATCTATGTTATGTATTGGTAAAAGACATAGAGAAAAAACCTAGGGAAACCAAAAGGAAACTACCCCTGACCAGTGAGAAGGGACAGAAGAAGAAACAGAAAATGTAAATTGTATGTATATTTTTTTTTTTTTTTTCATTGTGAATAAAAATTGAATAAAAATCAAAATCTGTGTTAGTTTCACTTTTGTTTTTGGTAATGAGGTTTTCAAAAAATGAAGCTAGACTGTGAATGAATGAGTGACGTCATAATCACATTCTTGAAATGTTTTGCACACGGCGCATTTACCTGTGCTCCATAAAAAAAACGTAGTACCTACGTACCAATGTAAACACAATGTAAGCGCCCCGTATTTAGGGGATAGGATAGTTAGGGTTAAAAAAGGGTTAGGGTTAGTTGGGGGTTAGGGTTAGTTAGGGTTAGGGTTAGTTAGGGGTTAGGGTTAGTTAGGGCTAAGGGGGGTTAGGGTTAGGGTTAGTTAGGGCTAGGGGTTAGGGTTAGGGTTAGTTAGGGTTAGGTTAGGGTTAGGGTTAGTTAGGGTTAGGGGGTTAGGGTTAGGGTTAGTTAGGGTTAGGGGATAAGGGGTTAGGGTTAGGGTTAGTTAGGGTTAGGGGGCTAGGGGGTTAGGGTTAGAACTGCACTCAGTTGACCCCCTTATCCCCTCAACCAATCAAAATTAATCAAGTGATTTCTCTCAGCCAATCAGAATCTTCCCCTATCGGGACGGCTTATACTACTTTTTATGCTTCCAATTATAGCAGATATTTGAAGCAACATCATTTCTAAATTTTGTCCTAGCTTAGCATGAAGATTCCACAATAAGAATTCTATTTTAAGACAGTAACTTGCAACATCTACTGCATTAGATGTATCGGTATTTTAAAATATCTGTTGTTTTTCTCAGGCTTACGGCGCGAGATTTCTGGATTGGGCTAAATGACAGGGAAAAAGAGGGAGATTTCTGGATTGGGCTAAATGACTGAAGAGGAGCAAAAGAGATAAAAGTTTGAGTTTGTCATTTGAATGAAATCATATATATATATATATATATATATATATATATATATATATATATATATATATATATATATATATATATATATATATATAGGGATATATCTAATCATATTAATTTTCCTTAAGCTTATATGTCAAATTTTAAATATTCGCAAAGAAATAAAATTCAATTTTCGATAACAAAAGAAAGTAAATTAATACTTTAGATTGGCAATGGTCAGATGGAACACCCTTAGATTACAAAAAATGGCTGACATCTCAACCAGATAATTGGCAGGGATATGAGAACTGCGCCACGTACCGACGAACCAACAGAGGGTTTAACGATCTCTTTTGTTCTACTAAACTTCCATTCATATGCAAAGTAGAAAAGGGTAAGTGTTTACTATTTTTAAAATGGTCAGAATATTTTTTATGCCCCCGTGAACGAAGTATCGGGGTATATAGTTCTTGTCGTGTCTCTCTGTCTGTCTTTTTGTTTGTCTGCAAAAAATATTAACATTTCCCATAACTTTTGATTTAGTGGAGCTACATGTATGACTTTCATATTTCACATGTGTTTTCTCTGAGACAAGACGTTTCTTTGGGTACCACCAAATATGACCTTTTGACCTTGGAGTTTGACCCACTTTTACACAAAAATTTCAAACTTTTAGTTTGGCCATATCTTTTAAACAGTAGATACCAGGACATTTATAACTTCACATATGTATTCTTTGTGGCAAGACCTCCATTTGATACCAACAACCTTGATCTTGGAGATTTCTGTACTTATGAAAAAACTGTAAATTTGGCCATAACTTTTGAACGCTAAGGACTAGTGATCTCATACTTCGCATGTAATTATATGTACACCATGTAATTCTTGTGAGAAGACCCTTTATTGGATACCAAGAACTTTGACCCTTTGACTTTGACCTTGGAGTTGACCTACTTCCAAAAAGCAAATCTTGACCATACCTTTTAAAGGGTTAGGGCTAGTACTTTCATACTTTACATATTTAAACCTTGTTACAAGGCCTTTCATTTGATACCTTTGACCCTTTGACCATGGAGTTTGACTTTTTAGAGGGCTAGGGCTAGCACTTTCATACTTCACATATTTAATCCTTGTGACAAGATCATTCATTTTATACCTTTGACCCTTTGACATTGACCTTAGATTTTGACCTTTTAAAAATATTAACCTTGGCCATAACTTTTGAAGGGTTAGGGCTAGGGCTTCCAAACTTCATATATGTATTTTTTGTGGCAAGACTTTCATTGGATACCAATTACCTTGATCTTTGACCTTTGCCTACGTTCATATTTCACAATTGTATTTTCAGTGAGAAAACCTTTTGGTTCCAATATATTAAATGTGCATTTAAAAAAAAATGTCTTCGCTTTGTATGTTGTCATATGGGGGCATCAATGTTTCACAAACACATCTTGTTTTTATGTACTACTACTCATAACTCATAGATTTTTTAACTCTGTTTTGCAGACTTTATGCCTACCATATTCAATACTTTTAGAGATCATGGATGGGGTATATATTGTTTAACGTCCCTCTCGAGAGTTTTTCACTCATATGGATGGGGGATGAGCCGGGGTAATTGAAATAAGTAAATGAAATTTACTGAAAGTAAATACATTTTGTAAAGTATATGAAATTGAAATTTTTTGTAATTAAGTTTGCTATCAATGAAAACTTATTGAAGGTATTTAAAAATATTCATAAATGTCATGAATTTTCAATTACATTGCAAATACTTAATTTTTCAAGTAAAAACTCTAAAAAAGGTGTTTTATAATGATGTGTACCAGTAATATTTAGCATTAGCTTATGTCTATTCAATAATTATATGCTTAACAATTTTTATACAGCATAACACACTGCCCAAAACAATGAGAAAGATCAAATTTGATAATATTGCTGCTTCTAAATATTCCCATATATGTTCTTCAATTTTGTTGGAAAGAAAACTTAAGTAATTGAAATCATTAAATATGTTTTTTAATTACTTTCTTCAAGGTAATAGAGGGTTAATTATTATATTTGTTAAAATCAATGCATTTTAATTGCAAGTAATTGAAAAAAAATCAACGTATTTGAAATTATTTAATTAAATTTCAAGAAATTGACCCCATCCCAGATGACTCATCTCAGTGTTTTAATTGGTTTAAGAAAATTTATTCTCCAGGCAATGGAATTACGATATAATAAATAATCTAATTTATATGTATACATGTATTATGTACTATAGTACTTTTTCATGTAATAATTAATGGAGAATTTGAATGCATTCTGTATTTGTTGGTGTATGGGAGTCAGACAGATGGACACAAGGGGTCCCCCCCTGCAGACTCTCGTCATTCCTTATTTATATGTTTTTGTATAAACTGATGAGTCGTAGCTTATTTAAATTTATTCAATAAAGAAAAATTAATTACATCTCTGTGCTGATGATTTGACAAACGTAAATCTATACTATCTGAGGATGTTTCCAGATTTCTATTACTAATCATGGTCTTAAAGAATTTTAGCCCACATGAGCTGAAAGATCAAGTGAGTTTTTCTGATCACATTTTTGCTGGCGTCCGTCCCTCTCTCTGACTGTCCCTCTCTAAACTCTATTATTTTCAATTTCTTCTCAATAACCACTGGACCAGTTTCAACCAGACTTGACAAAAACTGTCCTTTGGTTGTAGAAAAATCAAATTTGTTCAAATGAAAAACCACGCCTTGTTAAATGTGGAGATAATTAAGAATTAGTGCAAAATTGGTATAATCTTTCAAAAATCTTCTCAGGAACGATTGAGCCAGAAAAGTTGAAACAAATGTTAAACTGTCATTATATAGTGTATTTTTCATATTCAAGACCCGAGGGGGGCAGCTAGGGGCTACAACTGGGGACCAAATTTTACATAGGAATATACATGTATAGAATAAACCTTTTTCAAATCTTTCTCTCAAGAACAACAAAGTTTTGACTATCATATTAATATGGAAGCATCTTTAGGTGGTGTAGTGACAAACTTGTTCAATCATGACCAAAGAGGCAGGGTTGGACACCCATGAGGTATAAAAGTTTCACTTAGGAATACATGTGTATAGAAAAATCTTTAAACTATTCTCAAGAACAAAAAAGCTTTGATTACTCATATTAATATGTAAGCATTACCAGGAAGTGTTGGTAGATTCAAGTATGTTCAAATACCAGTTTTACATATATAAATGCAATTATAAGGAATCTCTATGTAGTTTAATGTGTATGCGATAGTTAGAAACGTGCGATAATTTATTTGTATTCAAATTATCTCACCTGAGAAAGGTTATATTACATTTAACAATGTATTTGCAGGCTTTTGAAATTTCTAAAAAAAAAAAAAATAAACTGGATTATTGTTTTTTTTTTAGCTCACCTGAGCTGAAAGCTCAAGTGAGCTTTTCTGATCACATTTTGTCCGGCGTCCGTCTGTCCGTCTGTCTGTCTGTCTGTCTGTCCGTCTGTCTGTAAACTTTTCACATTTTCATATACTTGCCACAAAGTATCCTTAGGTGAAGGGAATTCAAGTTTATTCAAATGAAGGGTCACGCCCTCTTCCAAGCGGAGATAATAATGAATTAGTGAAAAAATAATGGCATTTTTAAAAAATCTTCTTCTCAAGAACCACTGGGCCAGGAAGGATGAAACTCATGTGGAATCATCCTCAGGTAGTGTATATTCAAGTTTATTCCAATCATGACCCCCGGGGGTAGGGCGGGGCCACAATGGCCGACCAAAGTTTTACATAGAAATATATGGGAAAATTCTTTAAAAATCTTCTTATCAAGAATAACAAAGCCATGATTGGTCATATATTTATAAGGAAGCATCCTCAGATAGTGCAGATTGAAACTTGTGCAAATCATGACTCCAGGGGGTAGGGGGTGGCCACAATGGCCGATCAAAGTTTTACATAGAGATATATGGGAAAATTCTTTAAAAATCTTCTTCTCAAGAATAACAAAGCCATGATTGATCATATTTATATGGAAGCATCCTCAGGTAGAGTGGATTCAAATTTTTTTCAAATCATGACCCCCGTAGGTTGGGCGGGGCCACAATGGCCGACCAAAGTTTTACATAGAAATATATAGGAAAATTCTTTAAAAATCTTCTTCTCATGAATAACAAAGCCATAACTGGTCATATTTATATGGAATCATCCTCATGTAGTGTAGATTCAAGTTTGTGCAAATCATTCCATCTCTCCTTTAAGGAATGGTTGGGACTACTTTTTGGTTTAAACTTTTCAATAATAAACTAATTTCTGCTTTTATGCTAGCAACAGGTGAGCGTTGTGGCCCATGGGCCTCTTGTTTTCTTTAATCATGTTAATTTTTTGCTAAACTTTAACAGCTACAATGTACATGTAGCAGTTAAATATAAAAGTCCTTTTTTTGAAATATTATTGTTATCTTTCCATTTTCTTGTCTTCAGAGAAAGAATGCAATCCATGATGGTACACTCATCAAGCTCTTTTATTAATTATGTTAATTTTTTGCAGGTGTTTTGGTAAAGGATGATTATCAGCCTCCACCTTTGGGTAAATCTTTTCTACTCTGAAGGTTAACTTGTATGTCGGATCGTCATAGATATACTAACGTGTAAATAATTAATGAATAAATAATCAGATCAGGCACACTTTCATTAAATATTAACTATTAACTTACATATTTATTTGTTCAGTATTATGTTGCTATTGTTCTGCAAGGATTAAAGTAGCTTTTGCTTCACAGAGAGATGCGACGATGAGGAATTTGTTCGATTGAATAACTCTTGTTTCAACGTAACAGAAGTTAAATCAAATTTTTATGAAGCACAGCGTAGCTGTCGCGAAAAGGGTGCCGAGTTAGCAAGCATTCACAGCGAAGAAGAACTTAGTATTGTGACTGCCGTAAGTTCTTAAATTAACTAAATATTTTACTTTTCTTAAAACTAGTGACATTTTCTTGTGTGCAAATTTTTATAAAGATTTTCTTCCTTAATAATCGCATAACCTTTTCCAAATCATCATCAAGCGTTTTCTTTTTCTGTATTAAGATGTAAATCACCATGAAATTTTATGTAAAATACATGTGTAATTGGTATTTCAAGATGATGTTTTACATCAAAATATAAATGAATTTGAAAATTTATATTAAAAAACCATACTTGACTCTTATTTTTCTATAAATCATATAAAAGACAATTTTTTGCTTTTAAAATTTCTTTTGTGTCCATTTTTTTCAGATTTCGTCCAAAGGCTTGTGGATAGGCTTGGTACGATCATCGAACGCTGGGTATGTCTACACATGAGATAAAATTTATGTAGGAATATCTTTTCTGCTATGGTATTGTTACACCTGTAGAGAAAATTTAAAATTTTCCAGTGTACATTTTACAAGCAGCTCAATATGAATGAAAAATGTTTTGATTAGCAAAAAACCTATTTTCTGCCACCTTTGATAAACCTGGATAATTCGGGTCGCTTTGATTGAATCGATTCAGTAAGTTCTACTTTGTATTTGCTAATTGGTATATGATGAAATTATTGTGCATAGTTTGAGACAGTCTATATGAATTTAAAGTGTCATCTCTGACGCTGATAGCTGCAGAGCTGTAGCTCATTGTTTGAGACAATTCGGACAAATAAAGCTTTATCTGTTTTATCTGTCCGAATGTTCTCAATTAAAGCAGAGAACTACAGCTCTGCAGATGATATGACGCTGAGTAATTGAAATCTATGGCACGCCAAATTCACAGAAATGAGCTAAACACAGTGTAGTTTTACAATTGATAAACTATAGTTTACAAACCGTGCACTATAGTTTACAATTCGTTAACTATAGTTTTTCATCTGCAAAACTATATTTAACGGTTGTTAAGTTTATTTGTCTGTAATAAAACGTTAACAATGGATTTTGATTCACGTCTGTAAACTTTAATTTACAATCGTGAACTGAAATTAAGAGTTGTTAATCATAGTTTCACAAATTGTGAAACTATATTTATCAGATCGTTAAATATAGTTAAGAGTTGTAAACCATAGTTTACAAATCGTGAAACTGTATTTATCAGATAATATATGTTTTGCAATCGCAAATGATTGTTTTCAGTGTTAAGTATAGTTTACAGTTCTGAAACATAGATTATCGCATTTACTATGGTTTATAGATGTAAAATATAGATTAACGTTGTTAATTATAGTTCACAGGCCGTAAACTATAGTTTACAACCGATAAACCTAGTTTAATGACTGTGAAACTATGTTAAGCTCTTTTTTTGTGAATTTGGCGTGCCATAGAAATCATTCGAAGAACGTCACGGTTTCATGACCAAATTTCCACAGGTGTCTGTTTATTTAAATTACAATATGAGGCGCATGTAATTTCTGAAAGCTATAAAACATTTCACAAGTTTCAATGTCCTCTCAATACCGGTATATTGTCATTTTTCATTATGAAGAAATATAGCTTCTCAGATTGTATACAGATAACATTTCACATATGTTTAATTACAATTCAGTGCCCCTCTCTAAAATATATGACAGAAAAAGAAAAAACAAAAAACAAAAAAACCAAAACAAAACAAAACATTTAGACATACATGAACCTATATAAACATGTACATAAAATAGACATACTGTATGACTCTTCAATGTATATATACATAAGTATTATATTGTGGTATGGGGCAAATATATGGCAATTAATTAATGTACATGCATTTTTGAACTTAATGTTTATAAGACAGAGAGAGAAAAAAAATGCAAAGTACTGCGTGTAACTCAGAGATATACATAGGTAGGTAAATTACTGAAAGCATACGTGATATATCTCTGCTAGGAATAAGGGAGAGTGACCACTTACGTACATGTACATACATGCATGCATGTTATGCCCCACCAAGACACTGGAACACCCCCCCCCCCCCGATAATTTTGATAAAAATTGAATTAGTTTAGCAATTTTATTTTACTAAACTTTATTTTTAAACTCAAGTATATGATTGTACCTTTTTTAACGTCCCTCTTTAGACGTTCTCTTTTGTATGGAGACAATATCGTTACCGGAGAAGTTCCTGCCACGAGGGGATGCTCCGATTAGCGGTGCTCTTGTTCATGTTTTCAAAGCTACATATACAGTAGATATCATAGGGAATGACAGAGATATCCTCAGATTTAAAAGATTGAATACATAATTTTATAATATACTAATAATGAATGAAAATTGTTGAAGATTTGCATGGACCGATGGAACACCACTCGATTTCATACGTTGGAAAAAAGATGAACCTAACAATTATCTTGGAATGGAAGATTGCTCTCACATAAGTGCAGGTGAGGGTCTTTCAAGTGTTTTTTAAACATTATATTTAGATTTTGCGGATTTTGGTTTTGATATGATTAGTATTAAAAAGTTTAATGTGTCCCTGAAGCTTGTATAGTTGAAAGCTGCTAAACTACAAAGTAAAAACTCGCATTTAGATTTAGATTTAGTTATAAAGAAAATAGTTTTTTGGAGGAGAATTCATCCTTTAGAAAAAAAGTCATAAAAATAGGTTTTGGACAAAAGTTTAAGGTTCCTGGATATATTTTACAAAAAAAAAAAAAAAAAATAAAAAAAAAATAAATAAATAAAATAAAAATAAACTACCATTACCAGAAGCAGGTGCCTCTATGTATCCACTATTTTTCGATTAAAAAAATATCCTGATAGGTAAAAAAAACCTATTTTTCATAAGAAATTGTTTGAAAATGATATAATTTTTGTAAATGATCTATTGGAATAGGATGGATCTTTTATAGATGTATACGAGGGCTGTTCGAAAATAATTGAGACACTGTGTATATTTTTCTTTCTAATTAACGTCTTTCGGAAAAATTTGCGTATACGTTTGACAAACATTTATAGATCATAAAAGTGAGAAATAATTTACAAATATTAAATTTCTTTTCTTCAATGGTATATAAATGAGTCAGTGGTAGGGGTACCCGGCGCAGTCTCGAAATTAGATATTGAAAATATGTAACACCAACGTTGAAACTCCCGGTGGACCCATAATAAAAGCGAAAATAATTCTATTTATGTGTATATTTTTTTCAATTTAATTTTGATTCCATTTTGTGCAAGTTTGTTAAAATTTGATCAGAAATACGGAAATCAATAAAAAAAAATTAGGCGCAGTAAAGAAATCTGATTGAGACGACAAAATGGATTTTGACGTCAAGGCGGAGCAGAAATCATTGTTACAACGCGATATGTAATAACAACGCGAAATGTAATAAACCTGGATTATTACATTTTTCGTTATTACATTTTGCGTCGAGATCAACGCAAAATGTAATAACACGATTTTTAGATTATTACATTATACAGTTATGGAATGGGTACGAGGGAAATAGCAAATTTATGGTTCCCCGAGGGAGGACTCTATTTCCCGAGGCGACATTGTTATGTCATTTGCATTATGACGTCACAGTAATGAATACCAGCTGCAGTATCAGTTTTTAGAAACATCCATCGAATGTGTCAAAAGCAGCCTTTCTTGTGTTGGTGACATTCACTCATATTTTTAAAATATAAATAGAATTTGCATTATCTTTATCAAGTGTCAGTAGCTGTTAAATATATATGATGTTTCAGGAGCTTGGAATGATAACAATTGTGGAAATACCTTAGGAGGATATGTCTGTAAGAAACGAAATAACGGCAAATCGAGTCAACCCTCTACTTCTGTTATAAAAGGTGGATGCCCTACAGAATTTGTCCCATCCCCATTCGGTACGATAATATTCAAGATATCATTTTGAAGATACCTTATTTATACTGTTTTTAAATTGATTGTTCATTTTACATTTAGCGAAAAGAATAATCATTTTTTGAAAATAAATTGAATGTTAACTAATAATAAATTATTTATGTGCAGGCAGTAAATGTTATAAAGTGGTGGATGTCCAAAAATCATGGTCAAATGCCCAATCTGATTGCAATAGAACAAACGGAGCATCCTTATTATCCATCAGAGACCAGATAGAACAGGGTTTATTTTACTTGAAATTTCTTAGAACTGATAAATTTTCATTTGAACGTCATGATAAAAAAACTATATATATAAATTAATTTATTACTAGTATATTTTTGTTTTCCTCTCTTTAGCAAGGCAATAAAAAATGTTCGGATGTAAATTGTTAACACAAAACGTACTACATGTAGTTAAACCAACAGAGAGTGTATAGTTAGAATTGGAAAGAAACAGGGCACTTCAAAAGAATGGATATTAAAAAAGCTAGTAGTATTGTGTAGAGCTTGATTCAGCAGATACATGTATATATGTAATCCTTTCTCATATTTTTTGCTTCTATATCAAACCTAATCAATAAACACTTTTACAATTTATCCTTGTTTAGAATCGATCTCTTCATTTCAGATTTTGTCATTAGTTTGCTGAAGGAGACAAAACAGACACTATGGATTGGGTTGAGGAAGTTCGCCAACAAATATCTTTGGGAAAATAATCAAGAAATAACCTACACAAACTGGAATCTCAGGGAACCTAGGGGTTATTCGGTAAATTTTTTGTAATATTTGGCGTATTTCTATTCTTGGTACTTTGTGACATTTTATTAGGTCACCTGAGTTACTCAGGTGACCTATTGCTATCTTTTCGTCCGTCATCGTCCATCGTGCGTCGTCTGTCGTGTGTTAACATTTGAACATTTCCTTCTCTGAAACCAATGAACCAATTTCAACCAAATTTGGTATACAGCATCAATGGGTGAAGGGGAACATAAATTGTGAATTTTATGGTCCCCGACCCCCTGGGGCCTGAGGGGTGGGGCCAAAACCACCAAAATTATTGCAATCTTTAAAAAAAAATTTTCTTTACTCCTGGACATCAAGCAGACAAACTGTTGGCATGAATGTAATGAGCATTGAATTCCTCTACCAAAATTGTGAAATTCATGGCCCCGGAGTCAGAGGTTTCAGTGCTACAGCATAGTGAAAATGCATTATGTCTTTAAAAATCTTCTTCTCTGCTCCTGGGTATTAAACAAACTGACTAAGTACATAGTTATGATGAGCAAGAGTGCCTCTTCCAAAATTATGAATTTTATGGCCCCAGGCTCAGGGGTTCTAGTGCTAGGAAGGGGCTATATAGATTATATAGTGAAAATACATTAATTCTTTGAAAATCTTCTCTGCTCCTGGGTTTTATGCCAATGATCCAAGTATATATATTTATGATGAAGAAAGGTGCATCCAGCAAACTGGTTATTTTTTATTCCCCCCTGGGTGGAGTGGGGGGAGGAGGGTTACATAGTCTGAAAATAAATTAATGCTTTGAAATCTGTTTTTTTTTTTTGGTATTAATCAACCATTTTATGATAAAATTTGCAAATTTTTGAAATATATGGCCCCAGGGTCAGTGGTTCCTTTGGGGTGAGGTGCAAAACTGGTTATGAAGTGGAAGTGCATTTTCTCTTTGTTACTCTTATATACCTCTATGTATTAAGTAAACAGAGTAAGCATGCTAAGTTTATAATTATGATAAGCAATGGTGCCTCTTTCAAAATTGTGAATTGTGAATTTCATGTCCTCTGGTTTAAAACAAAGTTAATTGTTTGAAAGTTGTTACACAATACTCAGGTGACCTATAAGGCCCGTGGGCCTCTTGTATTGAAATGTGATGTTGCCATGGTTACTAAAAACAAAAGTTTGGTAAAATCTCTATCAAAAGGCTATTCCGCCAACAGTTTTTAGCGACTGAACCAAAGACAAACACTCTGTTTATTGCTGTTGCATAATTTCAAGTGCAAGTGTTATTTTTCTCTTCCTTTGTTATAAAATACAAACCAGTAGAGCTAAAGTTTCATTAGAGACTTCTGGTTAAAGAAGCGGCTGTGTTTGATATCAGTAACATGAGCTAGTAAGTCTACTTTGTTTTTAAATCAATTCATCACGAATGATTTATATAGTGTAAAAAGGGTCGTTGATAATGTATGTAATCGAATGGACAAAGCATTCAATGTTTAGCACAATGTAGACCCATCAGAAATCACCTTATGAAATTATTTTCCAGCTTCCCTGAATTAGACATCAGCTTGTTCGTTTAGTTCTCCTGATGTTTTCCAAGTTATTAGGCAGCAATATTCATGAAAAAACTCACACCTCATACAAATAAATACAATGTTGTGATATCAATTTACAAAATTATGAAAATACATTTACATGTGATGCAATAAACATAGTAGTCAATAGTGTATTGGCATTTTTATTTTTTAGGCAACATGTGTCGAAATGAAGAGTCAATATGCGCTAGACATTGGAAAGTGGAAAACGGCATACTGTTCTCGTTATAAAGGTTATATCTGTGAAACACTAAAAGGTACGGATACTGGGTTATATTGTTAATATGATAGTAATAAATATATATCAGATAACTTTTCTTTCTTTTTTAAAAAAATAATTTTATTAATTGATATTCTTCATTGATTTGTTTCTTTTTTATCGTTTTTTAAAGAAAAATATATCACGGTATTCACTTTTTCCTGGTACAAAAATACTAGTACCAATGGTAACAAAAAATAACACTTCCGAAATTTGATAAGATGATTAGATGTGTATAGAATAAAAACAAATATTTCATTTTCATCCCATAGATCCCTCTATTGCGAAGCAAATTACGTCACAGTGCCCCCCAAACTACGTACAGAACAGACAAAGTTGTTATCGATTCTTCAATGACATCAGACTGGACTGGAAATCAGCTGATCATCACTGCAGACTTGACAATGGAACACTAGCGGCCATTTCCACTGTTTATGAATTTGGTTACATTCAAGCCATTGCACTACACTTTAATATGACTACATTTTGGATTGGATTAAGAAAATCAAATGTACATTTATGTTTATCGAACCTCAACATATCGCTCTTTCTCTTACATATTTCACAGAGCAAATGCATTCCAATTTTGAAACACTTAACTTTTTGACATTACTCAGTTATTTTCTATATTTAGACTTCAAACCTGTATCAATGGAGTAATGGTCTACCCTACCTTTACACTCACTGGAATCAGTCGGAACCCTCTCAGAGACCAGGCGAGGAGTGCGTCTTATCACATGACAACAAATGGCAAGACAGTTCCTGTAAAATTAACCTTCCCTATTTGTGTGAAAAGAATTTAGGTAGCTTAATTTCATTATTCTGTAATATTTAAACATTCTGCCAGCATAATAACAAATTCTTTCAAGTGAAACATTCTTGCAAAAATCTTTTACATATAATTCCCAATAAGAAGTTGATATTTGATAAATATTAAATTGCTAGGTAATAGACTTTTTAAAAAGATGTCCATTGTTTATTTTTAAGTCAGTGAGAAAATAAATGATCAAAGTGTTGTCTATATCCTTGTTTTACAGTATCTTTTTCAGAGTTCAACTTTGCAGTTTTACTAAATCAAAACAGGTGGCTCTAATTTTCAATTAGTTTCATACGCAATGTTGTCATAAAAAAAACAACATTTCAAGATAATCTTCTTTCAGAATTTATCTTATATCTAACGTCGGGAATTTAAGAAGTTTTCTTTGTTTTAATTAATTTTTTTCTTTGAGTTTTTTTATCAGAGAAAAATATTATGCTCTGATAAATATTAATTTTGAAACAAGTAAAGACTCAAGATATAATAAAAAAAAAAACGAATCTTAAATTTATAGCGTTTGATATGAAGACATAACCGTTTTGCAAGATTTTGACTTTTATTAAATTAATATTCAAGTTGTTAAACCTGACAAATGAATGAATGTGATATATGTAAATGTATATCAGAATATAACGTAAAGAGGGCTGACATGGAAAAATAGTTTTAAACTGAAAAAAAACAACAAAGTAGTAAATAACCTTCAGAAAAAAAATGTCGACATTTATTTTTATGTGTTCTGTTGAATAACAGTTGTTGACAAATCATATGTATTAAAATCTGTTTGGGCAACGTATATGGTCTTATCTTGTTTAACAAAAAACCCGCCTTATAGGTCACCTGAGCATTATGCAACAACTTTCCATGATTAAATTGCATGTTTTAAGCCAGATGCTATACATTTACAATTTTGATCATCATAAGATGTCACATTGTTTATTTTTAATACCCATAGGCAGGGTAGGGGTGCATTTCAACAAATAAATTATCAATAAAGTGTTGTCACACATGAACCCTTGTTTTACAGATCCACACATTCAATTTTTGAAAAGGCATCCTTGCTTTTCAAAAGTATTTGATTAATACCAAGGAGAGATTTCAAACAATTCATTATTTTTCAAAACAGGTGGAAATTCACAATTCTAATTTTCTATATTAGTCATATCTTTATACCCAGGAGCAATGTTTTTTCTATATAATCAAAAAAACAACATAAAAATTTCAAGATCAATCTTCTTCAGAGAAGATTTTCAAAGATGTATTTTTATATTATAGATCTAAACCAGTCTGGGGCCATAAAATTCACAATTTTAAGAAGTTTATCTTTGTACTTTTAATTAATTTTTTTCAAAGAATTTGTGTATTTTTATATTTAGAGCCCCACCCTAACACCAGAAGAAAAATCACAATTTGGTAGAGGCATGCTCATCATAAATATTAATTTTATAAACAAGTAAAGATTTTCAAAGAAATAATATTTTACTATATAAAAAAAAACGAACCCCTGATGGGGCCATTAAATTTATAGCGTTTGATATGTAAGAGTTTATATAAACCAGAGAAGTTTTGAAAAAATTTTCACTATATTATTAAATTAATATTTTCAAGTTGTTCAAACCTGCACAATTTATTTAAATGAATGTGATATATGTAAATGTATATCAGAATATAAATTACAAGAGGGCACTCTGACATGGAAAAATAGTTTTTTAATACCCAGGAAGAGAAAAATTTTCAATGCAACTATATAGTAAATAACCTCCTGACCCCAGGGCCATAAATTTCAAAAAATGATTACAATCATGCAAACATTTGACTGCTTTTTTATAAAGTGCATTAATTTGAGTGGTTTTGCAATGAAATTCACAGTTCCCCTTGACAAATGCATATGTGCCAAATTAAAATCTGTTTGCAGAGAAGAAGCTGAAAATGTTCAAAAGTTTACGACCGATGGTCTTATCTTGTAGGTCACCTGAGTGAACAAAAAGTCACTGAAAATTGTTTTCTTCTGCAAGATTTTAAACCATATATGGCGTATGTATAATGAAAAGTATTAGACTAGAATTATAATAACTTATTATTTGTATCATTACTTTATATAAAGATAGAACTTTTCCGTAAATTACAAAATCTAAGTCAATTGCGTTATAAAGATATCACAATTTATTTTGGATTCTCAGAATTTTCTCCGACTCAGAAGAAAATACAAAAGATTTAAATAACACATTACAGAGAAGATAAAATCGTATTATTAGTTGAAACGAGGTGTTCTCCGTGTTCAGAATTGTATGAAAAGTTTTAATTTAAATGTATTAACTATATTTCTTTACTTAATTTTGTATTTTTCAAAAATATATTTTTTGATCAGTTACGCCATATATGGCTTTAAAATGATATGGGATCAAGTCTAAAATTACGTTTGTCGACGTCACAGTTATCATTTATATGAGGTCATGAATTTTGTTTTAGGAAAACTGCCATTGTCAGCGCCTACTGAGTGTCCAAAAACAAGCATGCCTTTGAATGGAGCATGTTATTACATAGAATTAAAGCAGAAAGGATCGTGGATGGACGCACAGCGTATGTGTCAAAATCTTGGCATGACTCTTTCTTCAATCCATTCAACCGTCGAGATGGAACACATCAGAGAGTTTGCATTCCGTCAGGGTGCGACAAGCTCCTTTTGGATTGGACTTTCAAGAAGAAGATTACCATTAGATCCAATCGGGAAAGGTTAATCTTGGTCACAATGAATTATATTTCTTAAAAAGTTGTGAAATTAAATATATATGTATACATGTGTGTAAATTACTGTTCAAAAATAATCTGCTTAATCTTTGAAGTGAAAGTATATACATGTAACTTATTTAACCATACTTCTCATTTCAATATTTTATGATCTAAATTGATTAAAAAACTTACTGATTAAATACCCCCCCCCCCCCCCCCAATGTATCAATACGTCTTTGGGTGAAAGACATAGGGTTTTTTTAGTCAAGATGTTGTTGTAAATTTTGTATTTACTGCCATCTATTCTTAAAATACCAGGGTTCCAGAGTCTACACGTTGCAGTTGGCTTGTCCTATGGCAAATTTCAATTAATATTCATGGCCTGTCTGTTGCGACGTCTATCAAAAAAAATTAAAATATTGATTGTTTTTCTTATCTCTCAACTAATTGCGTTAAGCCAATTTGTACTAAGCAAGTGCATTAAATTTGAGGTGTCAAGTGAATCCTGTTTGCTTACATTATCTTACTATGTATGAAAACTTTAATTTGTGCTTCTCGGCCAGAGAAGCAAGCCCTAAATAACCTATCAAATGTAATTTGCCAGAGGACCAATGGAAACGCGTTGACTGAGGACCATTGGCATTGTAAGGATGAGTGCCAATCGGGGAATTCAAAATTAATCAAATGACAGTTTATACATTAATGTTTCATCTTTTTAGTAAACTTCTATTGGTCAGACAAAAGTAGCGTCGATTATACTAACTGGAATACCAATGAACCCAGTGACAGTCTTTTCAGCCAAAGGCAAGAGTGCGTGGAAATGGCTACTACCGGCACTTGGAATGATGTTTATTGTGGGTCAAGTCGAGGATTTGTTTGCAGGGATGAAGGTAATAATTTGACTTTTTATAAGAGTTTGGGAACTGTACTGGGGTTGAGCTTATCGGACATATGCTAGCTTGTCGTCCTTTCCTGCAAGAATAAGATGTTCTTTCGCCAGGTTTAAAATTAGAGCTTAAGAGAATTCCGAGATGATTGTATGATTAAAATATTTAATAAGTTCTTCACCTCGACGCCAGCTTTAAGTATCAGCAGGATTGGAGCCTTTTTGGTTGAAGTAGAGAACTAGATTCTGTTGTATAGAATAAAATCGCCGGCGTGTTGAATATTGGAATATGTTGTCCAGAACTTTTTGGAGCTCACATGGAGTGAGAGCAATGACACAGAGGTCTTCTTAGATTGAATTTAAGCTGTGAACATTGAAGACTCCGATGTTTGAACTTAGATTTTGAATTTCTAACTGTAAATCATCAATGAATATACGGAAAGTCGAAAGTACCCCATGCAGTATTTAGCAAAACAATAGTTTCATGGTATCTTGTGATTTGTCGTGATATTATAGAAATAATTATTATAGAAATAAATGTATATCGACTCCAAAGAGAAGTATATCGACCAAGAACAAAGTGCAAGGAACAAGTCGATATCCTTATGAAGTCAATGCATTTTATTGTATATCCTGATTTCATTTTGACGTGGGGTAATACAAATATTTTGTTTCTATCTTAAAGCTAACATATCAAAATATTTATGATTTTATATCATATACAAAAATAAAACTTGTTATTTTTAGTTTTAATGTTTCTTTATTTTGAATTTTGGAATAAATAAAAAAAAAAAATGAAAATTTAGCTATGCATATAACTACTAGTACATTGAAAAAAAAACATCTACATAGTTTTTTCCTCCTAGTTTCATCTGAAGCAGAAGTTACAACTAGCGTAACAACTACAGAATATATCCAGTCTACATACGGGCCCTATGTTGATAACATTACAAGTTCTGACAACAACACCTCAACCAGTGCTGGTATTATCCAGTCACTAGCTGAGTTTAAAGACAAAACAGGTAAAAACAAAGAACGAAGATCGAAAGCTTTAAAGCTTTAAATTATTTTCTACTTAATTGTTGGTAAACGTTTCTTCAGAACAAAATTAATAACCTGATCTTTCTGTAGTTAAAATATTATGTTTTTTTATTATTGGAAAATCGGTTATAAAATATAATAAAATAAACTTTTTAAAAATTTTATCTGAATTATCAAAATACGCCATTTTTGTATCATTTTCTTTTAATCCTTGACACTAATAGATTCTTGTACCTTATATAAACTTATTAAAATAAAATATTATTAAAGGACTATGTCATTTGTGATTGTTTGTAACTTTAGCAGAAATATCCAAACTCACGTTTGCTATAGTCGGTATAGTGGTGGGACTTCTACTTCTGGGTTTTGGTTTGGTGGCTATCGTCTACATCCTCAAGAAACAAAAAGTCACCACTCCACCAACAGCAGAAACTACATCCGGCTTTGAAAATGCTATGTATCGTAAGGATTCTGGAAATATTTACATCAGTGAATCATAACGATACCTTTATTTGCTTTATTCTCCGATGTAAGAGAAACAAGTTTTTATAAATTTGGATGCAAATCCGATGTTAAACAAACTACCACGAAAATGGATGCAGAGCTTGGAAGTGACAAGTTCAAAGTGCGAATTATTCAGTGATTTTTTAAAAACAATTTTTAGCAAAATTCCAAGGGACTCTTGAAATATTTGTTTTGTAGGATATAGAGATCTTTTTGGAATTCTTATTTGTTCAAGTGTGGAAATCATAGCTCATGATGATATCATATCACAAAAAAAGACTTTTAATTGTATTCAAAATTAAAAGCTCATGAAAACAATACATGTAATTTTTATTTTCGATTTTGAGTAAAGGAAATATAGATGAAAACTATATACATGTAATAATATCATGTTTGCTTAAATTGATGTATATGTGTGACAGTATTATTAAAATTCGTGTAGTATAACTGTTCATTTTATATTTCTCTCACGTTTATATTCAATTATTGCTTATTTAAAGACATGTAACAATGTAATCTTCATGACAAAGTTAAAACCTTAAGTGCGTTACTTTAAATATTTTCTTTAATAATGATATTTTGGAAAAATTCCATCTTGGTCTTTCAGCCTCAAGGCCTGTAAGGATCTTTTTAAGTTGAGGAAATGAGTTAACTTTACTTTCCCTGCACAAGTTTACAGAAAACTAAAGTTGTTATCTGAAAGGTTTGTATGCAATATATATTTTTATCAATTTCTAATCTCTAACCGTTCGGTCTCAAAATCAATATAAATCTTTTCAAAGACGTATAACCTATACTATAAAATTTTGTTGCAAAACCTCAAAAAGAACTAAAGTTAATTGTCAACAGAAACCTATGCATTTATACAAGATATGATTCTTTTTTTACCTTGTTGTCAGTCACTTAACTTAAAATCAACAAGGGCTTCATACTAATTGTTAGTCTATTATTTATACACTGAATTGACGACGGAGTTTTCCGTTATTTCCTGATCATGACAAGGAGCACACGGCGGGTGTGACCGGTCGGCAGGGGATGCTTATTCCTTCGTGGCACCTGATCCCACCTCTGATGTTTCGGAGGTCCGTGTTTGCTCTTCTCCTATTTTGTAGTTTTATGGACTTGATATTGAATACCGTTCGTTATCTCCATATCCTTCTCATGATAAACGTGATGACTTTTAACTTTTCTATCGTCATCTTCCTTTATTTTTGCAGCAATATACCTTCGTTTCCTGCATATAAAATTTATATATCTCAGTTGATTCGATAGGTAAAAGCATCCTCTACGTATGAATGATTTCTAAAACAATATACAGTTATTGCTGTTTTTTTTTAGGTATGAATGATTTCTCACCGAGCCCGAAGGGCGAGGTGATTATTGTACAAGAGTAAAATTATTGACGAAAATACAGCAATAATTGTTTTATTATATGATTCACTGAAAAAAATGGTACATCTCATTACTTGTTTGCATTTTATTAAGTCCTAGCCATATACAAGAGAGAAGCAGAATTAACATGTGAATAAACCTTACAAGTCGTATCAATTTGAAAAGTTTTTTTTAATCAATTTTAGTTGCCATGAAAAAATATATAATGTCAGTCTTTTTTATAGGATAGATGTTGAAAGGAAGGAGTATTATCAGGGAAAACTGACTGCCAAAAAGTAAAAATGTTCAGTGAAAGTGTTGGAGGGTGTTCCTGTATCCCCTCTTACCACCCTCACCCTAAAATATATATTCGCTTATGTTTTGTTCACGTGAAAAATAATCATAGTCGTTTAAATACTTTCCAAAACAATTTGTATTAATTTGGAATTTCCCAATCTATTTTTAGATCAATGTAGAGGAAATAAATCCTTGTATTGACCTGGAACGTCACGTGCAGGTCAATACAACGTAGTATTTTTCTAACATAGTTGGATCTCAGCCAATCAGAGAGATGGAAATTATTCCATCATATAATAAAGTAAATTATTGACAAACAAGTTCATGAAACAAGAATATCAGCATTCTCGTTGAAAGTCATCATTTCGTAAGTTCGTCGAGAAAAAGATCCAAGAAAATTTAAGGTAGCACTGGAAACCATTTGCAATGAATGTTGTTTCTGGGTTTTTTTTCTCCTTTAATTTAAATCATGGTAAACATTTTTTTATTGGCCACACGGAATAACAAATTTTTAAAATAATTTGTTCTAAAAAATCAAAAGTTTCAGCAACATATTAAAAAAATACTGGGTCCTAATACTTCTGTACATTAAAGAAAGTTATGCTGTAGAAACATTGAATTGATGCCTAATCGTTCTGCATAGATCAACTGACTTTAAAAATCTGACATACCGAATTAGTCACTCCTTTAATATATTTACATGTATATATCATCGGAGTATAACCCCATCCCCTTCTTAAAAGCTGGATAGAAATAAAAATTGACTTAATAGAGGATTAACTAAATGGTGATATAAAATCCTTTTTTTAAAATAATGAAACATTTCAAACATTAAAATCACCAGAATGGCATTTGTCACACGACACAGTAATCAAATAACAGAGGAAACTTTATGGCATTTCTTTTATTGGCATGTTAGGGTGATGCTCAAGCACACAAGGAAAAAACAACGAATAGTTGCTAGTAATATCACCAGTGTCCAAAAAAATAAAAATTAAAATATGTGTGATTGACAAAAATTTTGGACTCATTTGAAAGAAAAAAAGAACGTTTTTTCACGACATATATTTATATACCATATTCAGTTTTTTTAAAAAGCCCTTTCATTATACTGAGTAAATTGTATGGGTTTAAAGACTAACCAGAATTAGTAGAACTTATTATTATATTTATATAATCCTAACAACATTGTTAAACCTCTCTACCAGTGAAAACAATTAATCTTTGGAGTCAGAAATGCATTTAGCATTAAGTACTAATTTCGGATGGCAAGTATCTACTAGCAACTATTCTTAACAACAACAGTTTTATAACTTTATTTTCACACATCCAACTATCAAAAAGATAATTCAATGTATATATTTCTGAAAGTGCTGTTGAAAATAATCAAACAAAAAAATATTCCTGGGTAAACATAGCATTGATGTTTCATGTTGGTACAGTGGATACAAAAAGCAACAAAATAAATCCTCTTGCAGGAACAGCCCAACATGCATTGACTTCTCTAATATTATCACAGAATGCAAGTTTCACCATATTGGAACATATAAACTGTAGTACAATCCATAATTAGAGTGAAAATATGTACAGACTAATGGATTTACACACTTTTATACTGGAAATTCATGCAAATCATAAATACATTTATACAAGTGGAAGTAATTTAAAAATATGCATGACATACTTGTCATTAGTTTCAGGCATTCACTACCATTGTACTAAAACTTGGAAATTTATCCTTATGAAATCTTGACTATATTAATAATTCTATTTTCAACAAACTAAAACTAATTCGATGTAGACACTGTCGGTCTAAGTATACTTAAGAATCAACAGTGTTATTCCTAGTAAACTGTTCAGAAATTTGTTTCACAGAGATAATCTTTTCCATTACTCATAATCAAAATGTTAAATACAGTCAATTCTCGAATTATCGCCATTCGATTCATCGCCATTTTCGCCATGATTTCCCAAGAACGTTTTTCCTGCTATATAAAATTCTCTTTATAACGCCAAATTCGCATACCGCCATCCGCCACCCTGTTTTCACAACAAACGTCCATTTTTAAGTGTCAATTATCTCGATAATACCGCCACAGGTGCATGTGGTCAGTGAAGCGCGGCTAATTGGTTGACGCTATCCCTGTTGTAAAGCATGCAAAGCCAGTCAAGGTACATGCAATTAAGTAAATTAATTAAATAAACAATAATTTTAACATGAACTGTTAGAATAATTTTGTTTTCTGTTTAATAAAATCATTTATAATTCAACGCTTCGCCAAGAAAGCGGTCGTTGCAAAGTACGCCGATAACGATATCATTTTGATGATCTCTGCTTTTAAAAAAAATTCAAAGTTTGCTTAAAAAATAATTATAAGTCAGAAATTGTGAACGTTTCATTAACAATGATTTCATAAACAATAATTCAAGAACTTATTTTGCGTACTATAGGCAATATATCACGACGATCGACCCAGCATTTTTTTTTCAATATCAAACGTGCAGATTTACATACATACACATGTACTTGTCTTAATTTCATAACTGAATATTTTGTTTTAGCAAAATTGTACATTAAAAAACTTACTTGAAGTATTTTCAAATATAGAAATATGTTTATACACATGTACAAGTGATAATAAGAATAGAAACGCTTAATGGTATTTCTAAGAACGATAACTCTATGTCTTATTTCCTAAAAGATGGAAAATTCAGTTCATCGCCAAATTCGTTATACCGCCATGATTTCTAAATTACAAAAGGTGGCGGTTTATCGAGAATTAACTGTACTAGAAGAACATTTAAAAAATAAGTTTAACAGTAAACCTTACTTCAAAAATTGTAGAATCCTTTGTAAGAATACTTTTATCAAAAGTCAACGGATAATCATGCATTTGCATCCCTGTTTCAAGATATACTTGCATATATATTAAACAAGACTTCACTGTTGCAAAAATAGGAATTCACTTATCAAATTTATCATTCCTCTAATTGTGTTATCTTTTAAGTTCACCTTGATCCCCAAAAAACAATGCCTGCTCCACAAATGAAACAAGAAGTCCATGAAAC
This sequence comes from Saccostrea cuccullata, assembly GCF_032062105.1. Lineage (NCBI taxonomy): Eukaryota > Metazoa > Mollusca > Bivalvia > Ostreida > Ostreidae > Saccostrea > Saccostrea cuccullata. The sequence goes on from NW_026924271.1 coordinate 43,501, forward strand.
ACAACCCTCACCTGAATACTGTCACACTCTGTTCTTCATTAGCAGATTTTTTTTCCTTTATATATCCCTCCGAAAACTTTGATCACTCATTTTGGCCCGTACCTTCCCACCTTGAGACAAGGTTTGAAAAAAAAATATGAATCTATAATATCTAAAATGCTTATTAATAAATATGACTAATTATGACTTTGTTGTCTTGAAAAAAAACTTTATTTTTGTCAAACATTCTTCTATTCAATTCTCGACCCATTTATTTCCTCTTGGGTCATGATATGCAGGAAACTGAATTTGATCCTTCTCTATAAGTATGATTAATCATATCTCTTTGCTGTTCTCAAGAAGATTCGATTTTTCCTAAATATTCCAAGGTGCAATGGATCACTTATTGTAGCCCCTCTCTTCAACATAGGGTCATGATTAAAACAAACTTGTATTTACACTACCTTAGTAATGATGCTTCAATATAATTATGAGGATTCTTCTACTTTAAGACAAATCATGACTTTGCTGTTTCTGGATTTTTTTGTTGGTATATAATCCTATGTAAACTTTCACTCTTCTGTGTGGACCCATACTTTCCCCTGGGGTAATGATTTGAAGTACATTAAATCTACACTTCCTAAGGATACTTTTTCATAAATGAGAATGTATTCCCAGGAAAAATGAGATAAGCCACCATTGCCCCTCCCTATCCCTTAGGTCCATGATTTGAGTAAAACTGAATCCACATCATGCCAGGAAGCTTTCACCTACTAAATTTCATCTTTTCTTAATTATTTCAAATGGATGTGGCCTTTCATTTGCAGAAACTTGCATCCTGTGCAACTAAGAACTCTTTGCCATGTTTCGCTGCAAAAGGTCTACTGATTCTGGAGAAGAAGAGGAAAATGTGAAAAGTTTATGATGATGTCATTGCCAACTCAAATATCAATGGACAAATTTCAATCAGAAAAATTCACTTGAGCCTTTGAAACAAATGAACTAAAAATATGTCAAAGTTGACTGTCATGCAACTTCTATTATTAAAGTCAAACAAAATGTTGTCATTCACAAATTTCGTTTGTTTAAAACAAAGATCTATTTTTTGCTTGGAACTACTAGTGTAAATTTGAGGTATGCCTGTCAAATTTCAGACTGATTTTATACAGTTGTGTAACTGTATCTATGAACATTCAAATCCTCAATGAAATGAGATATTTTACTAACACAGCATCTCAAATAAATACCAAAACCCTATTACATGTATTTTGATTTCTTTTCAATGAGCAAAATAATAAAACTCAAAGAAACTGGGGTCATTCAAACCAAAAAAGAAAAAGGTTTATTGTTACAATCCATGCATCCAAATGGAATGATTTGTATAAGTTTTGATTTTATAATAAAACATATTTTTTAACAAACATAAATTAACAATTCAAATCAAATAGGTTTGTTTTATGGGGTTTTAAAGGCTAAATTTGCAAGTCATTGATCAAATATTGTAAGAATACTGAAAAATTTAACAAAGATTCCTCAAACCTTACAATTTTATCTTCACCAAATGTATATGTACTCCATATACCGTAAATCTGGAAATTTTTACGTCGATTTTATTTTGCAAATTCGAATCAAAATGCTGTTGATTAAATTTTACGTTTCAAAATTTTGCGAATGACCACTGCTTTGTTTACAATTGGTAATTTATTTTTCAGAAAATTAAATGTATGCAAATTTGTACTCCATATAAAAGTATTCTTGATGATAAGAACATACAGAAATATAAATAGTATTTCTTAAATATCCGTATAATTTTGTGTTTTATCCAAACATAAAACTTGCTACAATTTTCAATTCAAAATGTAAAAAATATAAACTCATTTTACAACAGTTTTCTTTCTAAAAAAAACCAACATTTTCCTGTGTTTTAAAGAGATTTATGATTCTCTTTTTTCACCCTTTACATAAACTTTTTCCATTATCATCAATGCATAAGAATAAAGGATTCCAGTTTTTGAGGAATATGTCCTTTAAATGGGATATTACACTTAACAATCTTACGTGCTGATAAACACTGTAAAGATAAATAATTCAGTGGAGACACAATATCATTTATACTCATTCCCCTAATCAGTTGCATAGCTGTTTTCCTATCTCCGTTGCACATGTCTAAATGACAACCATTCTTCAGCAATGTACGGATCACTTCTGACCGACAAGGTCGATTAGCTGCAGCAACGTGCAGGGGAGAATTTTTATCAATGTCCACAGCATTCACATTTGCTCCAACTTCAATGAGAAGCTGAGCAACTTCTGCAGAGGGAAAGGAACAAACTGGATATCGTCCAACATTGGTGGTATCTTTTGAACAGGCCAGATGGAGGGGGGTGTAGCCTTTGGTGCCTCGTGGATTCATCTGAACTAGTTTGTAAACCACTTGTTTCAGTTCATGCTCTTCTTCTGGTTTCAAAGACTTTTGGAGACGACACATTAAACACAGAATATGCATTATTATGATTAGGAGTTTGTTGAAGTGACTTAAATCCCGATCTGGTATAGACATCTTCATCAGGTGATCTTGACCTTGGCCTAATTCCTTGATGGCGCGCAATAGGACATCCATTATATCACGAAATGCCACAGGATGTGCAGGTCGATTTCTCCATTCAGTTGTCATGAAGGAAAAAAGTTCAGCGAAAGACAAGAAACTGCTCTGAGTCATTGGACTGAGAGCCTCCAACACATTTTGCTGCATGTCTAAGGCATACATCCAAAGCATTATACAGCGATCGAAATTCCCCATGTCTGCATACAGGGCCCCTCGATATCTGATGTAGTATGAGGTGTCTGGATGGGCTGGGCCAAGTATCCTCTCCCGTACAAGTAACGCTTGCATTCTCATGTTATCTGGATCAGATGCAAGTTCATCTAGTTGTTCTAATGACACCACCTCTTTAGCATTTTCATATGCAGGAACTTGTGACCCAGAGGAAGGTTTGGGCACTGGGGAATGGGGACTTGAAAATCTCTCTTCCATTGCAGATCTCCAGAAACTAATCGCACCCAGCATGTCTCTTTTTTTATCAACATAAGTTGCTCCTAAAAGTTCTAGTGCATCAATTTTTTCTTGCCTATCACAGTCGTGTCTAGTGATAAGGTATTCAACTATTTTTGAATAACCTGCTACACTGGCTGCAAGTAAAGGAGTCATGCCATATGCATCTTTTTCCATCACTGCATTATATTTGAGCAGCATTTTCATTATATCCAGACTTCCTGATTCAGCACAATCATGCAAGGCTGTGTTACCTACAAACAAATTTTTAAAAATCAGTTTTCATAATTCAAGATAACAACTAAATAATAATATTAAAAATATCATGGTAAATGTTTGATATAGATGCATGTACAAACAATGATCAATATCATTATTTCTAATTTTCCTTCGTTAAGCAAATATTTTTTATTGAACATTAATTATTATATGTATTAAATAAAAATATGCATTTGATTAAGACCATTTTTTTGTTAGTTTTTTTTTAAAATCAACTTTGGAAAAAAAAAAATTGTACAAAAAGTAAAAATGTTCAGTAAAATGATGTTCCTATATAGGCTTAACTTATCTTTTTTTTTTTTTTTTACTGTTATTACACTGTACATGTATATGAACACATAGTATTTTTCCTCTCTAAATTATATGTATTAAATAAAAATATGTTTGACCATTTATCTCACACTGTCTCCTATGCTGTTATTACACTGTATATCTGAGGGTTAGTCAAATCTTGTCATTGTTTTCACTATGCCTCAAGGTATTTTCTCAGGTTATACTCATCTTACAAAAATGAAATGTTCCATTCATGAATAAATACTGTATTGCAAAGTACTACACATGGACAGCACACACACATGATACTGATATGTCTGTAGAGCTGAAACGAATATCATAAATCAATAATCGAATATTTGTGACTGTTATTCGAATCCTATTTGAACATTCGGTAATTAAATAAAGATGTTATTATGCCTTTTCATATACTTGCAGTAAATCCTATTGTTTATTACTATATATCTATGTATACGATAGGTGTAAGATATAAACGTACGTCTTTTCAATATTGTTAGACACAATGTACATTAAGACTTGCGTTTTAATATTTTCAAAAAAAAAAACTAAATTAGAAAAAGAATAAACAATCATAAAGCCTCTTTACTTCCTAAAATTAGTTCACTGTATTACATTCCGATTATGTAATACGCTCAGTCACCAAACCAGCAGGTGCTTGCCATATTGTACTGTTATATAAATAAAACAGAAAATGTCCTGTAAATTCATTTAAACTATGTTTAAATTTAAAATGTAACATTCTCAAAAAAATATAACATAATGTAAATTTTTCATAAATAAATTCTGCAATTATTTATAAATCAATAAATTAATAAATAAATTATAAATCTTCATAAATTATAAATAATTCTATTTGTTAATTCAGAATATTTTTCTCCACACAGTATAAATCTTTCACTATTTTCGATGGTGAAAATCATGGCGGTCATCGTCATAAGCCTAGATCAGAGATACATGAGGCTGATGAATGTTTGCCTTGAAGATGATAAAATAAATTTGACGTCGTGCCTTTATCAGGCCAGTAGTACAATGTGGACAAAGTTTACAACCTGCCTTATACATGTATTTTCTTTCGTTTGGAGAGAAATGCTTCTTTTTCCACCCTTTTCAAAAACTCAGTGGATGTGCAATTTATTGCATGAAATATGGGTATTACACATGTGAATGAATATTCGAATACAAATTTTCCATTTGAATATTCGTGAAAAACTATTCATCCGTGAATGTTCGAACATCCGTTTCAGCTCTACATGTCTGTATCTAAGTGAAACAGTGTCTTGTGGATATTGTCCTTTTGCAGTAAAGCAGCTACAAGATTTCCTCTATAAATTCATTATAGAACGTACCATCATTAAACCAATATTGTCCCACCGACCCAGTTTAATTATAGAATTCATTCCATGTATTTGCAATGTAGCAAAATAAACAGGGGCAATAACAATCCAGAGAGTTCCGATTGTAAACATGGCATGTTAATTTGGAGCAAGATAAAACCTTCAGAAAATTATTTGAATTTTCGTCTTTATACAGATTATTTATTGGGATCAAAGGCATGTACAATCTCTAAAAGGTTTGTTTTGATTAATTTGGTAGTTATTCAGGTCCAGCACAATCGCTTGATTAAGCTATATAGCTTTATTAAGCTATTTAAAATAGCTTAATAAAGCTATTTATATGCAGTTTTTAACAAAAACAGTTTTTAACAAAAACGTTTTTTACGTTTATAAGAAAAAAATAAACAAAAAGTCGCAAGTATTTGACTATGCATATATATATACTTTTGAAGGTCAATCTAAATTTTATAATAAAACTTCATTTTATTTTTGTTGCTTTATTTAGTTTTTGTATTATCTCAAAAGCGGTTGAGAGTGAACATATATTTTTGCACGTAACTTTAAAATGGCGACTATGGGGTCAACATCCTGCCTTGAACAGGATCACATAAGCCGGCAATTGCTCTTTGAGCAATAAGCCCGGCTAAAAAATCGCAAGTATTTGACTATGCATATATGTATACTTTTGGCTATCAAAAATACAACCTATATTATAGAAAGTTGTAACATTGCTGTTGTTGAATACTTTAAAGCAAAAGATGAATTTCCATTGTTTGAGTAACTGCACTTTGATACTGAGTGCAGTGAGGCGTGGATAAGTATGATTGCTTCTCATTGTGTTGAACTGTTACCAATCAATTATCCTGTTTGCCATAACTGACCTTCTTTATAATTTCATTCAAGAAATAACTGTGTGGTTGCTCATCAATAGCCCCCAAACTTTTAAAACTTTGAGTACAGAGTCTCTTGAGGAGACACAATTTGGTGAGTGATTTTTACATTCATTGTATTCAGAAGAGTTCAAAGTTTAATATTCCAACTGCACCAAGGTGCGACTTTTTGCACATGCTGAAAAAATAAAACAATTGAGAAAAAAGTGTGATAAAATAGCTTAATCAAGTTATTCCGAATAGCTTGATAAAGCTATGTAGCTAAATTAAGCTATATAGCTTAATTAAGACATTGTGCCAGACCTGTTATTTTCAGTACAACCTCTTTTGAATTCTTCACAATTACTGCTGAGCAATTCCGCTCTGATTTGCTACATTGCAAGTATATTGGACAAATTCTTACTGTTGTGAGAGCTGTATGGAGACACAGTTGGATTATTCTGACAAGTCAAATGAAAATTGTTACTGGTTATTAATAATGATATATATATTTCTTTTTTGAACTTATCCCACCTTTGACACTCTTTCTGTTAACATCAGCACCAAGTTCTAGCAGATATTTTGCAATCTCTTTATGTCCCTTATAGCAGGATATCATTAAACAAGTATGACCATGTCTGTTTGCTATTTCTATGTCTGCTTTATGTTCTACTAAAAACTTGACAATTTCAATGTGTCCATCAAAACAGGCTGCTCTAAGGGGTGTGGAATTCGTGAAAGTTGTTTTGTTGACTCCTGATCCCCTGTCGACAAGATATTTCACGATTGGTGTATGACCTGCAGCAGCAGCACACCACAGTGGCGGTGCTCCCTCGATGGTTTCTCCATCAAAGGTCACGCATCCCACTTGTTCCAGGTCGGCTTTACACAAGTCCAGCAGATACTTGACGACATCAAGGTGCCCGTTACGACACGCCATGATAAGAGGAGTGGCTCCATTTGTTTTGGCATGTACTAATTTGACGACTTCGTCTTTAGACTTGTGGTCCAAAAAGATTTTTAAACGGTTTATTTTGCCGTCTCGTGCGGCATTGTAAACGACATTGCGATATTCCATCACCTTCAGCTGACTTTATTTATGGTTGGCTCTTTCACGGGACAGAGAGGGTCCCTCACTTGTCAAAACGATGGGACAGGGAATGGTATGGTTCTTTGGATGTCATTTTGTTGGACAAATATGGCGACGACAGGAACTGAAAGAGGTCGCTTTCGTTGTTGCGAAGGGGGAAAACTCGTGCTTGCTCATCTACGGGGGCGGATTTAATTTTTTGAATAGAACCCTCAGAGGAAACACATAGGCCTAAAGAAGGCAATAAATAATTGTTTTACTCATTTTTCGCTTATTTTGATCGTGATCAGTTTAATTTTGATCGGAATAGGTCGAAATATTAAACGACAAAAATATTTTTCCACTTTATTTCGCATTTTCATTTCAATTTCTAGGGGGCGGATTTTTAATTTTTTGAAATTGAAATGAAATTCAAAGGAAAAATTATGTGTTTTATTTTCATCAAAAATTTTCTATTTAACAAATTAAATAATTGTTTTATTAGACATTTATTTGTGTACATTATATTACTTTTAAAAATGATCGTGATCAGCTTCCGAAAAAATTTTGACAGACCGGAGAGCTAGGTGCCACCCATTGAAAAAACTGTATATTTATTGCGCACAAAAATATTTTTCGATTTATTTCTCTATGTTTTTAAAACTGCATTTTCAAAATATTTCAATTTCTAACATATTCTGACACTGTTTACACAACAAAACATTGTTTATAATTGTTTTAAATAGCCTTCCTGGCCCTGAAATTGAAATCATTGAAAATTCCGTCTATTGATACTCCCATTTTGGTTTGTAAGAATCCAACACACTTCGTACTGATGTAAACTAAAATTATGACTTTGTTTTAGCTTTTTTCAATTGAGGAAAGAATCAAAAATTTTCTTTTTTATTTAACAAATTAATAGCTCTCCGGTCTGTCAATTAATGTATTTTTTTCAGAGAGTCTTTATAAAGAAGAAGAAGAAGAAGAAAACCCAAAAAACATATCATTAGACATTTATATTGTGTACATTATATTAACTTTTAAAAATGAAACAAAATTTAGGTGTGGTATTCCTCCTATAAATATAATTATAAGAGTACGGTTTAAAGACTGAAGAAGAAAACTGTGACAGATCAAAAAAGTAACAGAAATATTTAATAGAGAGTGCGGGTTTATTTTATATATTGAGAGCTAATATTGGTTTGACTTTTAGTAGGTTAAGACTTAAAACTTTACAAAAGCAATATATAGTTTCTTGATTAAAAGGATTGCAAAAGGACTACAACTGTGTCTTTAAATAAAAAAGAATTTTCAATTTAAATTCTATGGCAACATAAATCATCAAAATCAAAAACACAAAATTTTGGTGTGGCTTGTGTGCCAAGTTATATTAAAATCAGACCAAAACTGTAGGATTTTAAATAAAAAATATTTTTATAACCACGGCAACACGGTTCGAAATAAAAACGATACACAGAATTATGTATCTTAGTGTAGTCTACTTATGTGCCAAATTATATTGAAATCAGATTTAAACTGTAGGAGAAGTAGCATTTTGAATGATTTTCACAAAAAAATTCTATTTTTAGTAACCATGGGATGAAATCAAAAACCGATACACAGAAATATTCCACTTGTGTGCCAAGTTACATTGAAATCAGACCAAAACTGTAGGAGGAGTAGCTGAAAAATTAGAGAGTGCGGGTTTATTTTATATACTTAAAAATCATCAAAAAGTTTGGGATAGCTTCTTAATATTCGTCAAGTATTCGATAATAATGACTAATTCGATCAGAGAGAAGTAGCATTATTTCTAAAAAGTCCGTAAGTGGGTGACAGGAGCGAGAGGACAGTCAGAGAAAAATGACATTATACATTTTCTAACCGGCTGAAATACATGTATATGAAAAGCCAGAAAAAAATTAAAATGGAACAGATCATGCCAAAACTCCAGATAAAAAACATTCGGAAAGGAGGGCTATATAGGAGCAATTATCCTGCGATAAAAACGTTTATGTACATATACATAAAGTAATATACATCATCATACTGCATCAAAAGAAGGGGAGAGAGACTGACGTTTTTATTATAGGTAAAAGTAATATTCTTGGGAGGGGGAAAGGTGTGGGTGGGGGGGGGGGGGGAGGTAGGGACAAGGCACGTAAAATATCAAAATCGTTAAAAAAAAAGCCTGGTAAACGTCAGATATTTCTGACTAATCTAGAAGGAGGGCCGAAATTTAGTTGAAAATTAAGAAGCAGTGAAATGGTCGAATTGGATATATATGGCACTCCAAATTCACAAAAATGAGCTAAACATACTTTCATAGTTGATAAACTATATGTTTGAATAGTTAACAATTCGTAAACTATAGTTGTACAAACGTTTGTTAACTATAGTTTAACAATAACTAGTTAACAATAGATTTTGTTGATAAAATAATACTTTTCTTTTGTAAAACTATATTTTACGTTTGTTAACTATAGTTTACGAATGCTAATCTATCTACAACGTTAACAATAGATTTTGTTGATAAACATAGATTCACGTCTGTAAACTTAAATCGTGTAAACTATAGTTAACAACGTTAATTATATTTTACATCAAAAACTGGGTTTAGTTTCACAACCAGTTTTGTAAACCGAAAACTATCATTTGTTGCAAAACAGAGAACTGGTTTTAAACTAGTTTACAAACCGTTAACTATGTTAAACCGATAAATATTTTCCATTTGTTTTGGCAGTAACTGAAACCAGTTTACAAATGTGAATAATGTTTACCAACAAAACCACCTCCGATGGTGGTTTATTCGTAAACTATAGTTAACAACCGTTAAATATAGCGATGAAAAGTATTCGTTAATATGGCGGTGATGAAAGATGGTAAACTATTTATCAAAGAAAAAGTTATAAATGATTGTTTTTTTGGGACAAACTATCTTTTGACGTTAAAATAAAACATTCTGTGACATTGTTTTATATATAGCCTTTGCTTCAGAGAATAAAAGATAAATGCTGCATATTGAAAATTAATAGTGTTTGTATAATGAACAGAATATGTTAAAATTTTCCTTTTCAAAAAAAAGGAATAGTGAAATAAAGGTTACATATGTCCAGAAACCGGCAATAAAAATGTTAAGAAAAAAATTCAGGGAAAGCAAACGCAAAAAAATTTAAGTTGCTACAAAATAGCGAATCCATGAAAAAAAAATCCGAGTTTAAAAGTTAGTTGAAACCTTCCACAGCATTAATACTTTCCCTTGTGTAAAAAATGATAAGGAATTCAAATTTTCATTTGATTAATCTTTGAGGCACATAAAAATGTAAACACTCCACTTTAACTATATGTAAGATTTTCAATCCATAGTGATAGAATATAAATTATGTTATAATTTCAATTTATGTCATCATAAATAAAAATGCCCCCCCCCCCCCCCAAAAAAAAAAGATTTTATCAAATTTATTTGCATATGTAATTTGGTTAATACATGTATGTTGTTCTCATTTTTTTGTCTACTTATCTTGTATAAACTGTTCATTTGTTTTACCGAGGTAAAGTTTTGGAAATTTAAACCAATGTTTTGAAAAACTAGTTTTAAACCTTAAACCAAAACCCGAACCAGTTTATGTGCAACAAATTCGCCCTATATTTATCAGATCGTTAACTATAGTTATCGTGAAACTGTATTTATCAAATAATCTATGTTTTGCAATCGCAAATTATTGTTTTCAGTGTTAGTATATAGTTGACGGTTCTGAAACATAGATTATCGCCTTAACTATGGTCAGATGTAAAATAAAGATTAACGTTGTGAACTATAGTTTACAGTCCGTAAAATATAGTTTACAACCGGTTTATCGACTGTGAAACCATGTTTAGCTCATTTTTGTGAATTTGGCGTGCCATAATATATATATTTTGCAACGTAGCGGTAATGTTGACCCTCCGGATCCCCACTCGAATACTACTTGCACCTGAAGTCATCACATTTCGTCTCATCACAAAAAATAAGGGGCCCGAACCCAAAATTTACAATGTTATTTATTAATTTTTTTAAATAAAGATTTGTAGCCTGCCGGTCGGTCTGAAAAATTTGGGACGGACATGCATCGGCCTCCCATGCAATTTTTCCAGACCAGCGAGCTTCGGATCTGCAGTTATGGTTATGCACTCTATGAGGGTTTTGTTATCTGATTTTTCTTAAGTATCCCCTCGAGGAATGACCAACATAATCAAATTCCAGAGCTATAATCCCCTTTACCCATACTTTCTCCATAGTTCCCGTTATATATTCTACTGTGTCAAGTTCCTAATTGAAGTTTATGCCTAGACATGTGGTCTGTATTTTGTAAGGTCCAGTCAAATTCATTGTTTTTAGGCAGTCTACGTACATAACTAATAGACACAGACCAGAAAATCATGCCAGTACGAAAATGTCGATTTTCTGTTTGCCTTTGTTTGCAATAAAATGTTTGCAGAGGAAGCAGACAGTAAGGTGAAAAGTGTGCGCTTTACTAGGTAAGACTAACCAATAATCGATTCCAGGTTTTTAACAATGTTTAATACAGTAATTTTATTGGGATTAATTATATCATATGCTATAATAGGACTTGTCCAAGAAGTGTTTTGTTTCACTGTATATTTGAATTGTGATGTATGCGGCTGTTTTGGTCATTTTAGAAAAGGTATGATTACTGAATACAGTCAAAATATTTTCTGACTTTCTTTTAAAGAAAGATAAGTTATGAGAGAATCCTCATATGAATGTGCACTGAAAGCTTAATTCATTTGATTATATCAGCGTTAAAAATTCTATATATATACCTATCCATGCATGTTTGTTTTATTTTTTAAATTGAATTTAAAGTCTCATTAAAGGATATCCTTTGCATTCCCTTATTAACTACAATCAAAGGTTAGCAACATAATATATACTAACGCGACAATTCTGTAAATTATTTTTTAAAAAATCAGTAGAGAAAAATTAGTAAGTAGAATAATTTTATGAATCTCCCCAACACTGAAAAGCAAAGTGGACCTATTAAAAACACTCTTGATTTTATTGAATCTTCCCTTTCAGTCATTTTTTTTATTCCATGAAATATTACCACCTACCAGATCAAACATTTTATCTTTAGATCCGTGCCTTGATCTTGATCAAGGTCTTACAATTTCCAAGCGTCTCATCGACCCAGAATCATTAACATTATGGACGATGGGATCAAGGACCGAAAACACCACAGTTAATTTATGGTATCTTACAACTTTACATCAGCATTTAATCAATAGAAATTGATAGGACCAAATGGCAGTATGAAGGCTAGGCTAAGAAACACAAAAACTTGCAAATTTAATTCTTTATTTTTCAATGTGTGCATTGTTTTGGTGTTGAAAATTTCTGTATTATGTATAGGCCTATAATGGAATATGTGAAATATAAATGGTCATATATTTTTTTAAATGACACTGTTTTGTGTATAAGTGACATAAAACTAAAATGATGGCATTTCAAATTCATCATATCCTAGAAAAGGGCAACACAATGAGTGTTGAACTTGTTGAAGAAAGGTAAACAGGTCCAGTCCAAAGACTATTTCTACCTACGTAGCTATTAATAGCTACCTGAATATTTAATACCCAAAGTAGCTATTTTTACCTACTTTCTGCTTTACTTGCATTTTAAAACACAATTTATGATATCAAACATGGTGAGCGAAAGTATATACAGTCACACTGATGATAAAAATGACAAAAATTCGGCCAAAAAATGAATACTTCGTATATTATCAATTTTGCATAGAAACTAATGTAAAATTGCTTATATAAAGCAATCATTTTTTGACCAAAATTTTCTAGTATTCATCATTAGTGTGACTATATCAAAAGATATGGTATTCACCATGTTGCGCCGTTTCACTTTGTGCCGCAAAATGTGAAATTATAAAAAGTAGGTAAAAATAGCTACTATGTGTTAGCTGAAGATATAAGATATATATAATAGCTACGTAAAGAAAAGGTAATTGCTATGAAATGGGTAAAAATGTCCTCTGGGATATAAAATGATGAATATTTAATGCAGCTAGTTTTCTATTGATTTTTGCTGTTAAAACACAATTTATCAATTAATGTTGTAGATAGTATATACTAAAAATGTTGAATTAATGACGGAATAATATTGAAAAATGAGTATGCAAGGTTCATCAACTTTCTAGATATTCTTAATATGGCCTTGTGTGTTAAATTATGGCATAAATTGACGGAATAGGCTATGTTTGAAGGGGTTTACTGTCATAATTTGGCTAACAATTAAATAGCCTCACTATAAGTATTAATACAAAATCAGCAGAGAATAATAATATTGGTACTCGGTAATAATTCATTGGGGTTAATAAAAAGCTGACAAACCTTTAACTGGGCTATTTAATGATAAAGACGTTATCCTTGGGACTAAAACTGGCGTGTTTTTCTGTTTACGATTTAGTTTCAGTTTAAATAAAACAACGATTTTGATTGGTTCATGCAAACTTGCTTGAGGCCAATCAGAGAATGCATTTCTAACTCCGTCAAACTTAGCCTATTCGGTCAAGGGTTTATGTGGGGAAGATGAAGTAAATGGACATACTGACATTACAGACCCAACTGCATGCATTGACTATGATGTTATAAATTTGATTTAGCTTCATTTTAATAGTACATAAATTTTCTATAGTACTTTCTTTCCTGTTACATTAAAATGATGATTCATGAAAATAAAAAATGCCTTACAAAATTAATGAACTAAATAAACATGGAGGGAAAAAATGATTGTCTCCCCCCAAATGGAAAAATATGTCTATAGAATCCAGTAAAACAAAGATTTATTTGAAGAATGACGTATTAGATTGTACATAACATTAGTTGGTTACTCTAAATTTAAAAAAAAAGCCAGAAAGACAAACACTTTAATTATGAAAAGGATTGAAGAGTACCCTAATGGGTTAAGTGTCCCTTAGTACAAGTAAAATCCTTGTTGTTGTTCCACCTGTATAGTGTATATACATCAGAAGTCTCTTAACAAAGATTGATATAAGTAAAATGTCATTCATCTATTTGATCTACTGTTGTAGTGAGCATGAACATGATAAACTTTTATCTGTTGGAAATGATGATAACTTGAACAAGCAAAAGTATGTGAGTACAAAGGGAGAGGGAAGCCTTCACTCACTGAGAACAACATCTGGAGGAGTGGAAGGGAGAAGCAACACATTAAATTCTCACAGCCCAAGTTCTAAGTCAACAGAAGTAAAGGCAGAGGTAAACAAATATATGTTATTAATATTTAAAAGTTTTCACAGCAGTTTCTTTACATATTAAGCTTTTCCAAGTTTTTATTTCTTTGTTTAGCATCCTTGGTTTTTGATACCCAGTATCAGAAAAAAAAAAAACATCAAGAGAACTGAAATTGATAATTCTGGTCAAATCACTGAATACTGTCATTTTCTATATTGATTACATGTATACAGATTCATTTATTTCCAGATAACGGTAGTTTATACGAACACTGATGTTTGTACTTTTATTATTTTATCAGGACAGCAATATGAAGATGCCAAACTGGAGGAAGAAAGTATTGAAGGTTGCAGTAACCATTATGTTCTTTGTCATGGCAATAGGTGTCATTGTAATTTGGACATTGCATGAAGGTGGAGGTGAAATCCTAAAGGAAGATGGTGTCTTCACATTTGATATTGATGAACGTGAACTTTTCATCAACCTTAAAGAGAATGAGAATGCTCTAAAGCTAAAACTTGGTGGAGATGAATTTAAAACACTGGCCAAAGAAACATCAGTGAGTGACCAATGTGAGGATCCCGCTAACAAATACTGTTATGTTCTTAGAGATGGGACAGCTGTATTTCTGAGGTCAACTCAGATGAATGGAATTCAGTGTTACCATATCAGCTGGAAAAACTTGACATCCTTTCTACCAGAGGATTGCTTTGAGTTAAATCATGGACACTGGTATGGTCTTGTGAATAAACAAAACCCATCAGGAAACACATGGCCAATACAGAATTTGCAAATTTCCAAGCAAACAATTCTTGCTGGCTACAATAAGGGCATAGGTAATATCTATGAATATTATTGGCTCTCAAGTACTGGAACAACATTCTATATTTTTGATGACTTTGCAGTTCAGATATCATTCAACCATTCCAACAGCAATAAATTTTGTGTCTCTCCTGTTCCCCGTGAAAACTCAAACTCACTTGAATATGCAGTTTGCCAAGGAACATCCATCAAAGAAGCTCACATGGGAACATCAAAGACATTCGGCCTACAACCTGCTCTTGCTTTCAACAGTACAGACATAGGATGGATGTTTGATTATGTTTGGGATACTCAGAACCTTGGAGTAGAGGACAGGAGTAGCATAGTTAACTTTATCCTGAATAACGTTTCCATCAATAACCTTAATTGTGGTTTGTTAGAAATTCCTTTGAGCTGGGAAGAAAATATTGGAGATTTTAATTTAAGTGTCAACCTTTTTCAGTCTGTATTTAAAGAACTAAAGGATTTAAAATGTAACATGATATACAACGTTTTTCCTGCTTCATCATTTGAATCTTCAAATTTTATATCTGGAATAAGATCAAAAATGTTTGCTCTAAACACATTCAGCAATGCAACATATTTGTTGGACTATAGAAATACGCAATGTGCGGTGTGGGAATTGGGGAATCAATATGTTCAAACATTTATTTTGAAAGAATTGTCTGATATTGTGAACAATTTTAATGTTAAGAAGTTTTTTTTGCAAAGTATCCCATCAGTGGATGGGCTAGAAGGACATTGGCCTAGTAGAAGTAAGGAGTTATACAGGCACTGGCTACACTTACTAAATAACATGACAGGACTGAATTTCCAAGAAGAAACCTTCAGAACACAGAGCATACCCTCTGCAGTCGAAATTCTTTTCAAGCAACATGCAAATGAGAAAAATGCATCACAGACTTGTATGACAAACAGTATTCCTAATTTAATTACGCTGTCACTGTTTGGGTATCCTTTACTCATTTCAGCCCTTGACCTGTCTTTGAATAAGTCTGTAGATCCAGATATACTCCTAAGATGGTTACAGGTTTCTGCATTTATCCCCGCAATAAAAGTCCCAATGGCAGCTTTAATGCAAAATACAAATTTACTTTCTTATGCAAGAAAGGACATTCTTGATCTGCATAACTCAATATATAAGAAACTGGATTTTCTTAAATATTTGGAAATGTCTAAAGAACCTCTTATAAGGCCACTCTGGTGGTTAAATCCTAAGGATTCTGAATCACTGACCATTTCTGATCAGTTCTTAGTTGGAGATGAGTACCTGGTAGCCCCCCTTTTCTGTTCAGGTCAAAGATCTAGGGACATATATTTGCCTAAGACTGCTGACACAAGTGTATGGCAGTACATTTTTAGAAATGGAACTATCAGAAATTTTGCAGCAGGGGGGTGGTTGCGAAAGTTTCGTGTAACATTGTTCGATATTCCATACTTTACTAGAAAAGTTGTGCTTCCTATTTCCGATGATTAGTTGAAAGTGAATTGCCTGTTGTATTTGTGTACTTTTACCTATTGCTATTACTCAAGAATTTGATTCAGTTTACTATTTTGGAAGAAGGATGTTGGATTGTGAAGCAAAATCTAGTTAATGAATTGTTATCTATCTGCATGATTCAACTATTTTACTCATCTGTTGCACTTGTCTCTGCTTTTAATAACATGATATTAATGATAGAATATTCAAATTTACACATACTTGAAACAGGTTAGGATGTTTTCTGCATTGCTTTCAAAGTTCCTTGACTGAATTAAATTTAAATTTGAGGATGACTTATTTTGATCAATTTCTTCTAAAAACATACAAGATCTTTTTGAGTTGACTCAGACTTTTCATTTGTCTTGAAGTTGTTCTGCATCTGTGGACAGAGACTCATTTTTGATAGTCATTTTCTATCATTGCATATATAAAATTAAGTTTTGATTGTTTTAAATGTTATCATTGGAATTGGACTTGACCCTTTACCTTGAAATCAGTAAATTTATACTAAAATATATTTATCTGCTGAGTGTGAACTACTGTGAGTATATCTTCTGACCTCTCTGTAAAGTGAATCAGATTACACCATACATGTATTCAAATGCTGCAGTCTGGGCTGGCCTTGGCATTTTACCTCATCATTGGTTCATAAAACATTACCTCTTTTGTTGATGAAATATTCTGATTATCAGCATTGAGTTATTTGTTCAATATTACCATTGGATGTGACCTTTGTCTTTGACTTTGGAGGTGGTGAATGATTTGGATATTAATCTTTGTTGAAGGTAACCAATCAACCTGTTATCTTCAATTTTCATGTAGGATATTATCAATGCATTAAGATATAACATTTAAGGAGGCTAGGGGGTCAACAAATTAACCACCCGATTTATCTTAATTTTTTAGAAATGATGTCTTAAGCTGTCAACTATCATTTGGCAAAGAAAAATTTCATACATCTTATTTTTAAAATTTGGTCATTTTTGTATATCTTTATATGGAGCTCTTCCTTTAAAGGAGGTAAAAATAGTCTGAAAATGGCCACAACCCCAGCCCCTTTAATGATTGATATGTTTTAATAAAAAAACCCTAAATTTTCATATGAGATGTGGGGGGCATGCTTCTGTTTCAATACAATGGTCTTGATAAATTACAGTCAAACCTTGTAATCTCAAAGATCTGAGGTTTCGAGATATGCAGGGGAAACTACTTAATGATAAGTGTTTGGGACTCCCAAATCACTTCAACATATCCATGGTATTTGAGATATCATGGTAAGAGATATCAAAGTTTAACTATTGTTACATCCAATAGATTTTCAATGCTTTGAATCCAATTTAAAACAAACTTTAAATTTATCATTCAGTTTCCGATTTGAACAGTGCACATGTAGTAATATTATACTTTCATGTAAATTACTTGAATCTGATTCGTCGAGAAAAATTTGATAAAAAACACTACTACCCGCTGAATAATGAAACGACACCCTCCTGCGTAGCGACAGTCAACATTGCTTGACGACGGGTGGTATTCCAAAAAATAACGACTGCGCGGGATCTATGCGCACACGGTTCACTGTAATATGTATTTGTATAAAACATTCAGTATGATATAATAAATATTGCATGTAGTTGAGTGTAACATTGAAAATTTTCACCCCTTGAAAACCATTGTCTACCTCGGCTGCGCCTCGGTTGACAATGGTTTTCTTGGGGTGAAAATTTTCAATGTTACACTCAACTACATGCAATATTTATATAGTGTTACATGAAGTGACTACATGTGTGAAATCTCATTTTGTAAATGAAGTATTGAACCATTTAATGCTAAGAAAATTATGTTTTCTAAGTCAATTGCATATAGGTTATGCCCTAATTGATTTAGAACAAATACAAATCCAGTGCTGTTTTTTCACATTATTAGACCATGTGTGCAATTGTTAATTAATAGAAAATTATGTATTGTGAGTGTTCTTTGTTATTAAGTTATCTATGAATAATAGTTCAGTTATTTTTTTGAAATTTTATTTATTTTTTATAGTGTAATGATATGCAGATTCTTAATCTTTTTTTATGATTCAACTCAGTGATGTGTTAATAATATGTCTAATAATCTATGTCAGCTATAATAAGTTATAAACTTGATCTGTTTTATGATCTCAAATGCACATGTCTTGAATATGTAGAATTTATTTTTACCATTTTTGTCCAGAGCCCTAATTTTTCATATTCCAATTCTACCTTTAGTATATGTCCTTGTGAAATTTCAAGCTTTTGTCACTAATTTGAAAATTATTTAACATAGATCATGTAGATTATTTGTGTTTTTAGCTCACCTGAGCCGAAGGCTCAAGTGAGCTTTTCTGATCAAAATTTGTCCGTTGTCTGTCGTCGTTGTCGTTGTTGTCGTAAACTTTTTACATTTTCATCTTCTTCTCAAGAACCACTGGGCCAATTTCAACCAAACTTGGTACAAAGTATCCTTAGGTGAAGGGGATTTAAGTTTGTTCAAATGAAGGGCTACGCCCTTTTCCAAGGGGTGATAATCATGAATTTGTTAAAAATTAATGGCATTTTTAAAAAATCTTCTTCTCCAGAACCGCTGGGCCAGGAAAGATGAAACTCATGTGAAGACATCCTCAGGTAGTGTAGATTCAATTTTGTTCAAATCATGCCCCCTGGGGCAAGGGTGGGGCCAAAATGGCCGACCCAAGTTTTACAGAGGAATATATAGGAAAAATCTTTAAAAATTTTCTTCTCCAGAACCACTGGGCCAGGAAAGATGAAACTCATGTGGAATCATCCTCAGGTAGTGTAGATTCAAGTTTGTTCAAATCATGACCCCCGGGGCAAGGGTGGGGCCAAAATGGCCGACCCAAGTTTTACATAGGAATATATAGGAAAAATCTTTAAAAATCTTCTTCTCCAGAACCACTGGGCCAGGAAAGATGAAACTCATGTGGAATCATCCTCAGGTAGTGTAGATTCAAGTTTGTTCAAATCATGACCCCCGGGGCAAGGGTGGGGCCAAAATGGCTGACCCAATTGATACATATGAATATATAGGAAAAATCTTTAAAAATCTTCTTCTCCAGAACCACTGGGCCAGGAAAGATGAAACTTATGTGGAATCATCCTCAGGTAGTGTAGATTCAAGTTTGTTCAAATCATGACCCCCCGGGCAAGGGTGGGGCCAAAATGGCCGACCCAAGTTTTACATAGGAATATATAAGAAAAATCTTTAAAAATCTTCTTCTCCAGAACCACTGGGCCAGGAAAGATGAAACTCATGTGGAATCATCCTCAGGTAGTGTAGATTCAAATTTGTTCAAATCATGACCCCCGGGACAAGGGTGGAGCCAAAATGGCCGACCCTAGTTTTACATAGCAATATATAGGAAAAATCTTTAAAAACCTTCTTCTCCAGAACCATTGGGCCAGGAAAGATGAAACTCATGTGGAATCATCCTCAGGTAGTGTAGATTCAAGTTTATTCAAATCATGACCCCCGGGGCAAGGGTGGGGCCAAAATGGCTGACCCAAGTTTTACATAGGAATATATATAGGAAAAATCTTTAAAAATCTTCTTCTCCAGAACCACTGGGCCAGGAAAGATGAAACTCATGTGGTGGAATCATCCTCAGGTAGTGTAGATTCAAGTTTGTTCAAATCATGACCCCCAGGGCAAGGGTGGAGCCAAAATGGCCGACCCTAGTTTTACATAGGAATATATAGGAAAAATCTTTAAAAATCTTCTTCTCCAGAACCACTGGGCCAGGAAAGATGAAACTCATGTGGAATCATTCTCAGGTAGTGTAGATTCAAGTTTGTTCAAATCATGACCCCCGGGGCAAGGGTGGGGCCAAAATGGCCGACCCAAGTTTTACATAGGAATATATAGGAAAAATCTTTAAAAATCTTCTTCTCCAGAACCACTGGGCCAGGAAAGATGAAACTCATGTGGAATCATCCTCAGGTAGTGTAGATTCAAGTTTGTTCAAATCATGACCCCCGGGGCAAGGGTGGGGCCAAAATGGCCGACCCAAGTTTTACATAGGAATATATAGGAAATATCTTTAAAAATCTTCTTCTCAAGAACCACTGGGCCAGGAAAGATGAAACTCATGTGGAATCATCCTCAGGTAGTGTAGATTCAAGTTTGTTCAAATCATGACCCCCGGGGCAAGGGTGGGGCCAAAATGGCCGACCCAAGTTTTACATAGGGATATATAGGGAAACCTTTTAAAATCTTCTTTTCAAGTACTTCAAAGCTATGATTAGTGATATTTATATGGAATCATCCTCAGGTAGTGTAGATTCTAGTTTGTTCAAATGATGAATGCCTGGAGGGGGGGGGGGAGTAAATTCAAGCCCGATGTGCTCAGGTGAGCGCTGTGGCCCCTGGGCCTCTTGTTAAGTCTTCTAGTTGTTTACACCAAGTTTAAATTGAATACAAATTCAGACCCTTAACTCCCATTTTCAAGACGAGGTTAATCCAGCAGAAGCAGTACAAAAAGAGGGAAGGAGGTTACACTTTGGATGTTTTTTTTTTAAATAGATAGTATTATGTAATGTAATGAATGATTTTTTTGTTTTTGAAAACTTGAAACATGGAAAGGGAGTAGGCATTAAAAATATGGCTAAAATGTTCTTATTTAATATATTATAATAAGTGTTTCTTCTGATGAATCTACCGAATTACACGTCAAGGCCACAGTTTCTTGAACCATTTTGCTTTTGTGTAGGGGAAGGTTGTTGATAAAATTTCAGATGAATCGGGAATCAAAATCAGAGTAATAGCCCTTAAAAAAGGAATATATCTTTGTAAGAAATTAAGAAAAATTTAACCTTAAGTTTGTAGGTAATCCATGCATAAAAGGATACAGCTTACCTGAAATTAGCTGCAGATCTGTAGCTCTCCGGAAAAAAAAATGATAGACTGGAGAACTACAGTGCCACCCCTTGAAAAAACTGTATATTTATTGCGCACGAAAAAGTGCGCTCGGTTCTCGGTTTATTTCTCCATGTTTTTAAACTGTAATCTCAAACTATTACTAACCGTGTGTTCCTAACATATTCTTTGACTCTTTCCACAGTAAAACATTCCTCATAATTGTTGTAAATAGTCCTCCTGGCCCTGATATTGTAATCATCAAACATTTCTCTTATTTATACTGGCATTTTGGTTTCAAGGATAATTCGGTCGAATATGCTTCATTCAGATGTCAACTACGAGAGAATTTGATAGAGGAGAGAGAATTTTTTTGAAATCTTCCCTTTTTTGCAATTGAGGTAAAAATTTGTAAGAATTAATCAAAAATCGAGCGCACTTTTTTGTGCGCAATAAATATACAGCTTTTTCAATGGGTGGCACTGTAGCTCTCCGGTCTATCAATTTTTTTTTCGGAGAGCTACAGATCTGCAGCTAACCTTAAATTTATATATAGTACATTTGTGTGTACAGTGTATTGGTAAATACTATTGTATTTTATTTACTATTAATTTCTGAACATTTGAATTAAGGATGCACTGTAAAGCTAATGGAACAAACATTAGTTACATGTTTCTATCAAAATACAATTTTGTTCTTAGCATAATTTCCTTTTGGTGCTTTCATTTTAATGTTTCCATTCTATTGTGCAATCTCTTAAAATGCAGTCATGATTTTTTCCTTTATTGTGTCAAGCAGGGCTTGAACGTCTACATTATTTTTATTTTGTTATGGTCTTATATGTAGTATGTGCATGTACAAAGGCATTTACAATTGGGCATGCAAGTGTGTTTAACCTTTCATTGTAGTATTTCTACCTTTCAGTGATACAATTTTTTTTTTTTAAATAAATGAACTACTTTCTTTGCATAATATGTTCTGTGTTATTTGTGATATATAGAAAAATATCATTAAAGTAAAAATATATGTACTGTCACTGCAGTGTATATTACATGTAACAGATAAAAAAATTACATTACAATGTAATTTATATTTTTCCAATTTTTTTTTAGTTGTATTACTTAAGTTATATTTTTACAATGGAAATCTTAAATTCATAATTAGATTTACCAATAAATAAAGCAGCAGAATTTTCATTTGTGCAAAACAGTTAGTGATCTGACTGCTGTTCTTACTTGATTGTTTTGTCATAAAAGTCTTATATACTTGTGTCAACAACTTAACATGAATGAAAACAAAATGATTTTTTAAAATGTTCTAGACCTGCTGAAGGGTGTATATAAAATGTACCGCTGGCACTTGTTTAAATGCGTTTTGTTTAAAATGTTACTTAAGGTTCAGTGCAATTTTAATCCTTGTAAATGCATAGTATAATCTATTCACTACCTAGTAAAACTTTTCACTCCTCACTTAAAAAAAAAAGAACTGTGTAATGCAAGATTCGGAATTTTCTTTTTAAAATACAATTTACATATACCGGTATATATTTAGCATGAAATTTTACTTTAAAAAATATTATTGTAAAAAAAGAATATTAACACATTTCCTCTGTTTGGTTGTATATAGTTAATATTTAACTTTCCACAATAAAAGATTATTTAAACTAGAGGTACTGTGAGCAATGAGCTCACTAAATGATAACCCCCGCCTCCCATATGGTTATAACTGGTGAAAAAGTCCATGTTTTCCTGTGGCCGGGAAACCCAAAATATGTGTCGGATCAAAAAGTAAAATAGGAGGTGCACAATGGCAATATGTAATAAAGATGCTGTGAAAGTTTCATCAATTTTCATTCAGTGGTATGAGAGGAGTTGCGGATAAGAGATGGGTACCCCAAAGCGTAACAGACGGACGGACGGACGGACAGACGGACGGAC
Organism: Saccostrea cuccullata; assembly: GCF_032062105.1. Taxonomy (NCBI): domain Eukaryota; kingdom Metazoa; phylum Mollusca; class Bivalvia; order Ostreida; family Ostreidae; genus Saccostrea; species Saccostrea cuccullata. The sequence continues at coordinate 66,778 of NW_026924271.1, forward strand.
GGACAGACAGACGGACGGACGGAATTAACGATTACTATATACCCTCCCGCTTTTCAAGCGGGGGGTATAACTATAAAATCTCTTGGCTTATACCTATGGGTCATAATAAAGGGATGTATTATTAAAAAAAAAATAGAGGTACTGTGAACAATGAGCTCACTAAATGATACGCCATGCCTCCCATCTGATTGTAATGGCAAAGTCCTTGTTCTCTTTAGGAAAACAAGAAATAAGTACCGATATTAGATCAAAATATAAAATTGGAGGTGCACAATGTAATTATGTAAGAAAGAATCTGTGAAAGTATCATTAAATTTTATTCCGTGGTATAGGAGGAGTTGGAGATCAGAGATGGGCACCCTTCAATATTTATGTAGGATAAAGAGATAGGTACCCTTCAATATTATTTAAAAAATGGTATCGTCAATGTTTTGCTATGGGAAACCCGTAGTACATTTCCGATCAAAATGTAAATTAGGAGGTATACACGTGTCGGTAATGAGCTCACTAAATGATACCCCCGCCTCCAATGTGGGTGTAATGGCAAAGTCCATATTTTGCTCTGGGTTATCCGAAATAAGTATAAGATCAAAAAGTAAAATAGGAGGTGCACAATGGCAATATGTAATAAAGAATATGTGAAAATATCATTGTTATACCTTTCAAAATTGTATCCTATTATATGATTCTATACTGACTTAAACTTGAGGCAGTGAGCTATGTCAGCTCCCTAAATGATACCCCTGCCTCCCATATGAATATAATGGAAGTGTCCATGTTTTGATTTGGGAAACCCTAAAATAAGAGGTATACAATGGCATTATGTAACAAAAAATCTGTGAAAGTATCAATGGATTCAATTACATTGTATATATATTCAGTGCTATAAGAGGAGTTGCGGATAAGAGATGGGTACCCTTCGGTGTTATAGAAAAAATGGCCGTGTCCATGCTTTGCTATGGGAAACCCAAATATGTGTTGGATCAAAAAGTAAAATAGGAGGTGCACAATGGCATTATGTAATAAAGATTCCCAGAAAGTCTCATCAGATTTCATTTAGTTGTTTAAGAGGAGTTGCGGATAAGAGATGGGTACCCCAAAGCGTAACATTCGGACGTACAGACCACAGGCACTTGTTTCGTATACGGGGACCCTGTATACGAAACAAGTGCCTGTGGTACAGACAGCTAGATTTGATGAGACTTTCCGAGAATCTTTATTACATAATGCCATTGTGCACCTCCTATTTTACTCTTTTATTCGACACATATTTGGGTTTCCCATAGCAAAACATGGACACTGCCTTTATATTAATATGGGAGGCGGGGGTACATGTATCATTTAGTGAGCTCATTGCGCTCAGCTAGTACCTCTAGTTTTTTATATCCCCCGCTTGAAAAGTGGGAGGGTATACAGTAATCGGTATTTCCGTCCGTCCGTCCGTCCGTCTGTTACGCTTTGGGGTACCCATTTCTTATCCGCAACTCCTCTCATACCACTGAAGGAAATTTAATGAAACTTTCACAGAATCTTCATTACATATTGCCATTGTGCACCTCCTATTTTACTTTTTGATCTGACATATATTTTGGATTTTCCAGAGCAAAACATGGACAATGCCATTATATTCATATGGGAGGCGGGGGGTATCATTTAGTGAGCTCATTGCTCACAGTACCTCTAGTTTATACCCCCTGCTTGAAAAGTGGGAGGGTATATAGTGATCGGTATTTCCGTCCGTCCGTCCGTCCATCCGTCTGTTACGCTTTGGGGTACCCATCTCTTATCCGCAACTCCTCTCATACCACTGAAGGAAATTTAATGAAACTTTCACAGAATCTTCATTACATATTGCCATTGTGCACCTCCTATTTTACTTTTTGATCTGACATATATTTTTGATTTTCAAGAGCAAAACAAGGACACTGCCATTATATTCATATGGGAGGCGGGGGTATCATTTAGTGAGCTCATTGCTCACAGTACCTCTAGTTTTTTTTATATGTACTCTGGAAAATATAATTTTAAGAATTAGCATTGAAATTGAAATTTTCTGAAAAAAAAAAAATTATCTACCGACCCAATATTTTCAGATCGAACCGGGAGAGGGAACGTACCAAACATTTTTTCTAAACTTGTAATAAACTTTGTAATAGGCCTTTAGAGAATATGTGAAAGTACTATTAAACTAGAGGTACTGTGAGCGATGAGCTCACTAAATGATACCCCCCGCCTCCCATATGGATATAACTGGTGAAAAAGTCCATGTTTTCCTGTGGCCGGGAAACCCAATATATGTGTCGGATCAAAAAGTAAAATAGGAGGTGCACAATGGCAATATGTAATAAAGATTCTGTGAAAGTTTCATGAAATTTCATTCAGTGGTATGAGAGGAGTTGCGGATAAGAGATGGGTACCCCAAAGCGTAACAGACGGACGGACAGACGGACGGACGGAATTAACGATTACTATATACCCTCCCGCTTTTCAAGCGGGGGTTATAATAATTCAGTGGTATAGGAGGAGTTGTGAATAATACTTGAGTACCTTTCAATATTACAGAAACTAGAGGTACTGTGAGTGATGAGCTCACTAAATGATACCCCTCGCCTCCCATATGGTTATAACTGGTGAAAAAGTCCATGTTTTCCTGTGGCCGGGAAACTCAAAATATGTGTCGGATCAAAAAGTAAAATAGGAGGTGCACAATGGTAATATGTAATAAAGATTCTGTGAAAGTTTCATCAAATTTCATTCAGTGGTATTAGAGGAGTTGCGGATAAGAGATGGGTACCCCAAAGCGTAACAGACGGACGGACGGACAGACGGACGTCCGGACGTACAGACGGACGGACGGAATTAACGATTACTATATACCCTCCCACTTTTCAAGCGGGGGGTATAATAATATGTGAACACGTACATGTATACTGAGATCATTAAATGATGCCCCAAGCCTTCCATGTGATTATATTGGCAATGTCATGCAAGTTTTGCGAGACCCAACATAAGTGTCATGGAAATCAAAAGTAAAATATAGGAGCTAGGTGCACAGTGGCATTATATGTAGTAAAGATTCTTTGAAAGTAACATTTTTATACCCCCTGCAGTGCTTAAAATTTGAATGCGGGAGGGATACCATTATAGTGTTCGGGATGTCCGTCTGTATACGCTTTACCCATCTCTTATCCGCAACTCCTCTTTTACCACGTACTGAATGAACTTTAATGAGACTTTCACAGAATTTTTGATATATAAGGCCATTGTGCACCTCCTATTTTACTTTTTGATCGGACACATATTTTTGGTTTCCCAGAACAAACCATGAGCACGGGCATTTTTTTTTTTTTTTTTTTTATAAAAATGAGGTGTACCCATCTCTTATCCGCAACTCCTCCTATACATTGTACCACTGAATAAAATTTAATAATATATACTCTCAAAGATTCTTTATTACATAATGCCATTGTGCATTACCTATTTTACGTTTCGATCTTACTTATTTCGGGTGTCCCAGTTCAAAACATGGACTTTGCCATATATAAACTTATGGGAGGCGGGGGTACCATTTAGTAAGCTTATTGCTTACCTATCAATCACTTCTAGTTCATTCAGTTGTATGAGAGGAGTTGCGGATAAGAGATGGGTATCCCAAAGCGTAACTGACAGACGGACGGACGTAGAGACGTCTGTACGTCCGTCCGTCTGTTACGCTTTGAAGTATCCATCTTTTATCCATAACAGCTGTTAAACCATTGATTGAAATTTCATGGAACTTTCACAAGTATAATCTCTACTACATGGTGCCATTGTGCTCCTTCTATTTTACTTTTTGATCGGAAACATATTTCGGGTTTCCCATAGTAAACATAGACACGTACCGCCTTGTAAAATTTTGAAGGGTACTATGGCAAGCCCTTTTACTATTTATTCGGAAAATAAATTTTATCTTCAAATTACAGAGATATCTCTCATTTTAGAGAGATATCTCTTAAAAAATAGAGATATCTCCCAACTTAAAGAGATATCTCTTATTTTTAAGAGATATCTCTATAAGAAAGAGATATCTCTTTAAGTTAGAGAGATATCTCTTATACTTAGAGAGATATCTCTTTTGCTTTAAGAGATATCTCTTTCTCCTTGAGAGATATCTCTTTCGTGAAAAGAGATATCTTTGAACGTTAAAGAGATATCTCTTTCATCTAAAGAGATATCTTTTTCACCTAGAGAGATATCTCTTTCACTTTGAGAGATATCTCTTTAAGTAAAAGAGATATCTCTCTAAGTTTATCATAAGAGATATCTCTCAAAGTGAAAGAGATATCTCTCAAAAGTGTCTTCAAGAGATATCTCCCAAGCAAAAAGAGATATCTCTTTATTGCAAAGAGATATCTCTCTTCATTATTTTTATTTAAATTCCATTTTAAATTACTTCTCCCTTTACCGGAAGTATTTCAAATGCTGAGAAAACTCGGTCCAGAGTCTGAAAGTGCTTGTCACGTAACTCGCGGGGTTCCTCACTTCCGGGGGTACCTAATACATGCCTGACATGGATTTATGTATTGAGTTTAGCATGTTTCTGGTTTACGCAAAGCTTTCGGGGACTGTTAAATAGTTTTACTTTAAAAGCGGAATGTGTAATGTCTCCGAATCAACTATGTACGAGTTAACTTTTTGTTTTGTTTATTTCAAGAGTTATTTCCTGTAGTTTGGCAAGCGCCATATTTTACACGTGCAATTGGATTGTGACTTTGTAGCCCTATAGACTTTAGTGTAAGTACACTTTCATTTGATATAATATTAAGATCTAAGAAATCATGTGTTAAAACGCAAACCTTGTAATGTCAAATGTTTCAGCAATTTTAAGTATTATTTTTGCATTGTCAAAATGACCTGGTTTTTGTGTAAGGCTAAGCACGTGGTTTGTGTTCAGATCATTTTCGGAGATTTATACCATCTACTAATGTAGTCACTGTATGTTATACTCGAGTATGTATATTTATAAGGATAATTTGATGATTTCTTGCCGATTTATTACTACTTTCTTGTGAATATTGTTTAGTAGTAGATCGCTGTTAAAAGTAAAAGTATGGAAACTCGGTTCGGTCATAAATGATACATAATATAGTCAACGTTTTGTGTCAGTCATTTTTTATGTAATTTCTAATCACTTTTTATGTAATTTGCAGTCTTTGACGGCACCAAGACTGAATAAAGGAGATGAAGCCTTCTCAATAACTGTTCCAGTATAGAATGGTTTATCGACTTACGGTGTCATAAAAATTTGGGTGCGAGTGTCCATCTGGAAAATTTCGATTGAAGTACAGGTAAACAAATCAGAGTGTCATCCGTTTCTTGTTTATTTTGAGGGAAAATTAGGTGTTTTATTTTCAGCCGAATGAAATAGTTTTGTAATCATCTTTTGCCTTAATTTGTTTACAGAATTTTTTTGAATCCATGTACGATAATGTTTTTATCAGCTGATTGTAGAGGAGGAGTTTTGTCAGTGTTAGATGGGTACTAACATCATCTTGTGGCTGCATCCATTTTGTTTGGGTAAATATTTTTTTAATATACTTATTTTTCAGTAAAGTTTTACCTTTTGTATGTCTGTGGATTATCTTTTTGTGCATTAAGATCTATTTAGATCTATTTGAGTATTTCATGAGAGTTTCTGTTCATATTTTTTGCCCAAAGGGACTTGTTTCAGTACTAAATTTTTAACCCACAGTATACATGTTATAACACAAGGTAGCTCGCTGAGTGGAAAACTTACTCATGGAACGGTTGGTGCTGATCCCGCACAGAGATTTTGATTGGATAAAAATCTGTTTCTAAAATTACATCAGATAAACATCTTAATGTTTTCAGGTAAAGTTAGACGTAAACAAGTTCTATTTAGGCCTAAATTAAAATATTGTTTGTTTGCCCTTAGCCGACTGACCCGCGAAAATTAGCCCGACTCAAAATATTTTATTTCAATTTTCACAAAAATGTTTTTTTTATTTGATTCGTATCTTTATCTGTTTTTATCCGTTTAGCTTTTTTCAACAAAACCTGTGTTAGGTTATTTAGACGCTTTGATTCTCCCTTTCCCCAATTGTATAAAGCGTGTTGATGATTGAGATTAGGAACTTCGTTAAATGTTGACAGAATGGCGGTATGTTTGACAGCATGGCGGTAAAAAGGAGTTTGTCTACCTTCAAGTCGCTTTCAGACGAGGATTGCTTCACCGTGTGTGCCTCTATAACCGCAACATGTGCTGGCAATTCCAAAACAGATTTGTATAAACAGACTTTTAGAGTACTCTGATGAAACAACATTTGCAGATCGATATATATGTCGATCTTGCCAATGAATGTTCAGACTATCACGTGCATAAAACGGACAGAGTTTAAAGTACTACTTGTACATTTTGTTGTTCAATGAAGCATAAGATCTTAGACTAATAAGGAAGAATATGAACATGTTGATTTTTTTTATTTTACTAGTAATTTTATAAAAGTCAAAAAGAAAAAAAAATAAAATATTTTTCCTACCTACCTACCCATTGCTAAAAATCTGGGTTGGCTAAGGGCAAACAAACAATATTTTTATTTAGGCCCTACTCACTTCAATATTTAAACAATGGAATTGAATTTTTTTAACCACTGATATTTTAATTTTGCTCTTTGCCCGAGACTAGTACATACCATTCTATGGTTGAGTTTGACTTTCCACCCAACAAGCAGAGTTTGGACACTGATTACGGAGATACAAGAAAAATAGAGACAAGCATGCCATATTATATGGGTGTGTAGATAAATTATCGTAGAAGAAATAGGTGTAAAAAGTTTACCCATGCATTTCCTCTTAAAGTGTAAATGAGCATGATTTTAAGGGAGGGGGTACTCCTTGTAATTTGGAGTTAGATACCTTATGTTATTATTATACTTTAGGTCAAAAATTTATTACAGAAGCTGCATTTAACAAACTTCAGATCTCTTAACATGACCATATTTCTCACTTTAAAGACTGAGAGTATGTTCCCTATTTATAGAGCATGGTTTAGGGATTTTGAAATTTTCTGTCTTTTCAAATTCATCCGCATAGCACAGTGGTTAGAGCGTCTGCTCTAGAGTCGCAAAGTAAGGAGTTGATCCTTACGTCTTGGGTTTGAATCTCACCGTGGGATGTGGAGACTTGTCCTTGGAATGATACAGTATAAACCGTGGCCCAATATCGTAGTAGATATTGGCTCAAAAAAGATACCTTCCTGCTTAATGGCCCTGAGTGCCGACCATAGGACAAAATTTGCAGCTCTCCACCGGTGTTGCCATATGAGTGAAAAATTCTTGAGAGGGAGGTTAAACAAATCTGTCTGTTGAATTAAGTCATTGATATTAAACAATTGTATACATTAAAACTTATTTTATAGCAGAGGTACAAGAGAACCATGCAGTAACACAGATAAAAGATGCAGTTCCTAAGAGATCCAAAGTCGCAGCTCCTAAGGCTATACTGACTGAATTATCAACATCCAAAACAAATTGATACAAATCAAATACAGGTATGAAATTGATGCAACAAAATAAGTTCTAGGACAAATATTAAATTTATTTTTTGTAAGACATAGCATATCAAAAAATGACAAAAAATTCTGTGATGTCCAGGGATGCTTTACTCCCACCCCACCTCAAGGTTTTAGACATAGACCCCTTTATTCAACTTTAATGTCATCTTACCTCACTATAAAAATAGGGTAAAATACCCTTGTTTACAGATTAAATGTATAATAATTATATATACATGTATGGATTTTTTTTACAAGATGACTATTATACTAGTCAACATTGGCCATCTTTAAAAATGTTTGTTTGATGTAGTTCTACCCACTTTTATCAAGATTGGTAGGTAGGTATCAATAGGTTTTTTTTTTTCTTTTGCCTTACAGTATTGAACAAATTGATAACTGTCATATTTGAAACCATGCTTATACTCAGAAATATGTTGATATTTTCATTACTATCTAGAAAGACTTTATATTCATAAATAGAAAAGCATCCTAAAAAAAATTGATACCTTATCTTTAAAACATCTATGGAATTTAACGGGGGAAAATTGAAAATTTTGAAGTGCCCAAAAATGATTGCTAATGAGTAGGGGCCATTTTAACAGGTCGGTCAGAGTAAAACAAACATATCTGTTTTTTATACCCCCTTGTCCATCTGTCTAGCTGTCCATCTGTCTGTGCAAATGTGTCCGGTCCATATCTTTCTTACGTAGGGACTTTAGAATCTACTACTCCATACAAAGATTGCCCATGACCCAAGGGTGTGTCATGACCTTGACCCAAGGTTTCATTTCGGGAAGTTCAAGGTCGTTTGAAGATAAAGTTCATAATTATTTATGATAAACTTGGTAGGTTCTCATTTCACACAAAGATTGCCCATGACCCAAGGGCGTGTCATGACCTTGATCCAAGGTCATTTGGGGAACTTTAACTAAGGTCACTGGAAGAAAAAGTTCATAATTCATGTGTGATACATATCTTTATTATCGAAAAACTTCATTCTGAAAAACCCAGCGGGGGGTATTTTGTCCCATTTGGACAGTTCTAGTTATTGTTGGCCTGAAAATGCAACAAATATTTTTATGCCTCCTTAGAAATTATTTTTATGCCCCGCCATAAATATGGCTGGGGCATATAGTCTGCCATGAATACAGCTGGGGCATTTAGTGTTTGTCATGTCCGTCTTTCCATCACACTTTGCGTTTAGCTCTGCTCAATGCTCATTTTCAAAGAAACTATCCAAGATAATTATTTTCATCAAACTTCATAGGCAGATAGATGTTGATGAGATCTGAGCAACTGCATCAACATTCTTTGACCTTGACATTTCCTTTGACCTTGACCTCACTTTTCTTAAATTAGTGTTAAACTCAGTTTTTAAGGATACCATTTAAGATATTTTGATCAAACTTCATATGTTGATACAGTGTACACGTGTACTGATGAAAGCCATTCAATTGCATCAATATTTTTTACCTTGACTTTTCCTTTGACCTCACTCTATCTAAATTAGTGTCAAACTTTATATGCTAATACATACTGATGAGAGCTATTCATTTGCATCAACATTTTGACCTTGACCTTTCATTTGACCTTGGACTCACTTTTAAGAAATTGTGATTAAGTTGAATATATAAATTAATTATATTTAATATTTTATTTTATAAATAATTATATTATTTTTCAAATTTCATATGCTGATACATAATGATGAGAGCTTTTCAACTGCATTAACATCTTCGACATAGGTCCTTCTTTTGACCTAGAACTCGCTTTTCTCCAATAAGACAATAAGTGTTAAAACTTCATATGCTGAATTGCTGATGCATACTGATGTAACCAATTCAACTGCATCACTTTTCAAGATATTCTGAAATTTCACACAGTTACACAAATTCAAATTTTCATGTTGCATTACTGATATACCCTTGGCGGGGCATTCATGTTCTATGGACATATTTCTACTGGTCTTTCTTGTGAATAATGATGCATTTACGAAGAAGAATTTCCATTCTTTTTCTGAGGTTGACTCATCTAGTTAAGTTTCCCACTTTTCTTTTTATATGCCCAGATCTGAGGTGCTTTTGTCCTGTCTGTTGGCAACTTTAACCTCTGCCTTAACTTTTGAACCATGAGAGAGACTTCATATTTAATATGCATACTCGACTAATAAACGTCTTTCAAAAGACACCAAGGCCAATGACTTGTGACCTTGACTGTGACCTATGTGCTAAAATAGCTTATTTGAACATTAGCTATAACTTTTGATTCATTAAAGATAGGGACATCATATTTTGAATGCTTTCTCCACTAATTAAGCTCTATCAAATGATACCAAGGTCAATGACCTTGTGATCTTTACTATGACTTTATCGATTTAAAAACCATTTTGAACTTTTGCCCTACATTTTGAACCACTAAAGATAGACTTCATATATGATATGCATACTCCACTAATTAAACTCTTTCAAATGACACCAATTTCAATGACCTTGTGACCTTGACCTATATGCTAAAAATAAATTTTTCAAATTTGTAAAAATGTCGTAGCCAGGTGCAAAGTGTTTCACAAACAAATCTTGTTTTGAAGGAGTTTTAATATTTTAATTTCTGTAGAATTTTATGTTACATATAAAAACCGAAAAATATATTTAAAATCAAATCATTTTTATTTCAGTACTTTGTGACAGTGGGAAGATAGAATTTAAAAAATGGACATGCCACAATATTACTGCATCAGAGATCAATCCAGGTTTACTTATAATTTGAAGAAAAACAGTCAAGCATCATTTGGAGCTACATATGTCACTGCCTTAACAATATGCCGGCTTATATAACCAAGCAAGCACAGTGACCATGTACCTATGATGTTGGAAGAGATCATAAAAACCTTCCAGTACACTCATCACTACCTGCAAAGAAATAAAAATTCAAATGACTTGTATCAACATTTGTGTACATTTGTACTTCATCTGGCTTGTATTTTCAGTAATCATTAGCCTTTACACTGTTGCTTCCTTCAAACAAAATTGCATAAGTACTAACTTGCAGGTGTAAAATGTTTGAAACAGTTTGCTTCTCCCAAAGGAAATTCTCTGCCAATTAGCAGTGCATGAGCAGTTGATTGATGTCACATTTCCACTGGCAAAATATTTGTAGCTGAATGGTGCCATATAAAACACCTTTAACAAGAACTTGGAAACATCCTAGAAGTGAGCATCTTCTACAAGAAATTAAGTGAATGCTTTCTTGAATGTTAATAATGATATAAAATGCTTGTGTACATCCTATATATATATATACAACTAATTACTCATGTCACTACAAAATATACAAAAATTAAACTTCCTTAAATTTGTTCTTGATGTTTATTTATAGTGTATTTATATAATTATCCAATATTTGTCTTGTTATACTGAAGTATTGTTAAGAAAATGTCGTTCGTTGAAACAAATGTGCAAACAAGTTACATTCTGCACAGATAGCAATTTTTGTGGAGAACCTATCAACATATATTTTCAATCGTTGGGATGTAATGTTAGGCAAACAGTAGGAGAATTATACTTGTTAACAAATGTATTTTATCGATCAAATTTCAAATAGATGATTTAATAAGAAAGCAATGACAAATTTAACTAGAAGTATGGTCCATTGATTTATCACCATGGTGTGTGAGCTTTTGTGAACTTGATACTGAACTAGTAAGTTTGAAATATTGAAGTAAAGAAAAGTGCAGCCCAAAAATTTATCCTGTACCTGATTTAAAATGAGTCCCAGCATCAATACTTGGAAGTTGCCACACTTTTCATGAGTATAAGAATTATTGGATATATATGCCTCAGTAACAGATCTATACTGGTACATGTAAACGAATGGCATATTCAGTCGAAGCATTGTCCCTTTTTCGATACCCCCTGGATCCCTGTAAAATATATATGATGATAAAAGTAGATAAATGTTTCATCATAGAATGATGAATGTCCTATGGACCCAGTGAGGGTCTGTTGGAAGACACTGTTTGATTGTTCTAGCTGTGTCTGTCTCTTAATTGTAAGAGTACTAGTATTTTGGAATGGGGTCATAAGGCTTTACAGTTAATATAAATTGATTGTACATGTGTGTTGCTTAACGTCCTACAGTTAATATTGAAAATGAGTATATACATCCCTGTGTAAATTAAAAAAGGAATGTTGGACATTTTTATTTCTGAACTATTAACAAATTAAAGAAAAACATTATATCAGGATTATGTTTAATCGACCCTGTATTCCCGTGATTGACGAATTTGGTCACAAGCATTTTGTATTTGTTTTAATTAAATTTGCATTCTGTATCCCGACTTCAGCTGCCCCTGATCTAAATCCAGGCACGTAGCAACAAGAGGGGGGGGGGGGGGCGCAACAATACCTCTTCTATAGAGAATGTGCATTGAATGGTTTGTTGCTCCCCCCCCCCCCCCCAATTTTTACCACAGTATAGAATAACAGTATAGTGATATCATGGAAATTAATGTAGTATTTTATGCTATAAAAATTGGAAGTGAAAGGAATTTGGTCTTGAAAAAAATTGGCCACTAACAACCCCCCCCCCCTCCTGAAATAGGATTATCGAGTTTGGTCAACTTTTACTGGTAAGTAAAAAAAAATCTCTCTAGTTGCGCCCCCCCTCCCATCCCGACCCCTTTCAAACACGATGCTATGTACCTGAAATCAATATATGGAACCAATCTTTGGAGAAAAATTTAGTTTGGAAACAATTTCAACTTACTTTTATGCTATAAAATGCTCGTTACCCATTTGGAATAGCTTGAATGTACTGTATGTACGTAATTTACTAAAACAATAAAGCGATTAAACGTTTTCTCCTCAAAAAACGAACGACTTAACAAACATTACTTCCTGTTTCGCTTTCGTTTTCAACGGGAGAATTAATTATGTTATTTTAAGGGTGATTTGAAAAGAGATATCTCTTTCATTAAAAGAGATATCTCTTTAGCTTAGAAAGATATCTCTTTTTGAAAATCTATAGAGATATCTCTCTAACTAATAGAGATATCTCTTTTAAACTTGTTAAAGAGATATCTCCCTAACTTTAAGAGATATCTCTCTCGCTGAAAGAGGTATCTCTCTAGCTTATAAAGATATCTCTCTTACAAAAAGAGATATCTCTCTAACAAAAAGAGATATCTCTCTATCAAAAAGAGATATCTCTTTTGTTTAAAGAGATATCTCTATTAGTCAAAGAGATATCTCTATAGGCTAAAGAGATATCTCTAAAATTGAAAGAAAAATTTATTTTACGAATAAATAGTAAAAGGGCTTGCCATAGGGTACCCATCTTTTATCCGCAACTCCTCTCGCTCATACCAATGAATAAAATCATTAATGATACTTGCACATATTCTTTATTACAGAATGTTATTGTGCACCCTATTTTACTTTTTGATCCGAAACGTAGCTCAGGTCTTACAGAACAGAACGTGGCCATTATATTGAATGAGAAGGGGGGAGGGGTATCATTTAGTGAGCTCAGTGCTCACAGTACCTCTAGTACGTTTTGTTCCGACACATATTTTTGGGTTTCTCATAGCAAAACATGGACACTGCCATTCTTTCTATAATCATGTTTGTGCAACTGTCTTATCCTTAGATGTAAGTGAGTTTGTATATGTGATCGACTCAATATACAGTGAGGTTGCCGATATCGAATCACTTAGTAAATTTGCTTGGATATTTCGTACCTGAGTTTGAGTTAAATTCATTTTACAACATTGTTTGGTGGCACCATGTTTTACTTATAACATCATATATATTTTCCCAATAACCACTGATTAAATAAAAAATTACCGCTGTTCTTGTATGAATGATGTTTTCTCCTTTAGCGGATCGTTTTCTCCATTACCGAATCACGTGACATAAAGCTGATTATTCTGGTTCAAGACCGTGTAAATTTAAAAATACCCTTCTTACGTAACGTTTTACTATGCCTTAATATTTCATTCACCCCCCCCCCCCCAAAAAAAAAAGTAGAAAAGCTAGGAATTTTTTGAGTTGTTTGCATCCAACAATTAATGCAAAAACAACAACAATGAAATCATAGGGAAAGCAAATGACTAGTTGATATAAGAGGATGTAAAAACATATGTGATGAACTGCAAACAGCCGAAGAATTAATTTTTGATTCAGGAAGAGAGAATGTTTAAATTGTACATTTATGTATGTTGAAATGCCCCTCAGGGCCCTTGATTGGTAAATAAAATATCTTGTATCTTGTACTCATTGAGCTACCACGCCCCCTCCCCATAATTTTGCCGCTATTTAGATAGAAAATATATCGCTAGATATATGATTGCGTCCCCTAAAAAAAAACCGTCCGATGACCCTTTTTATGCTTGATTAATTAATTGTCAAGGAATTTTGGTGGTTGATAGTGCCTCCTCGACTGAAAATGTATGGCTCTGCACCCCTCCCCCACCAACTGAAATTGCTTCCTACGAGCCTGGCTTCAGAGATAGCTAAAGCTGAAAGGAACAATTATATTTTCAAAATGTCGAGACCCAACACCTAAATTTCCTCCAATGAGCAGAGACAACTTTACAAATAATGATGTTGGGATTTATTTGCTGGATTTCTCCATTCCAACATCCACAGTAGACTAAATACCAGTATTCTGATTTATTAAATACTGGAGGTTGTCCTTTCACTTTATATGGGTCTACTTCAACTGTCCATCGTCTCTATAGAAATGAATAAGATAGCTCATTCTCCTCTGCTGCTTTCATAGTGCTCTTTCTTCCTTTTACGTGAAGACAGTGGTGGCATATATTCCATATAGGCAAAAGGCTGCAGTCTGCACATCATTTTCTCAATGTGTAATTTAAATCAAATGTTTACTAACTAGAATATGTTGAAAAAGAGGGGGGGGATCATAAAACTCTGTTTATAATTTATTTAGCTTGATGTTGAATTGAAAAAGTATTGTTAGCAATATGCATTTTATATTATACGAGTTTGATCTTGATCATGACAAGAAATAAAAATTGATTATTTGAAATAATTTTTTAGGGAATCGGAAAACTGCAAACAGGTATTGTTGGAAATAATGATTTAGTAGGGAAGTTTAAATCGCAAAGGGATAAATAAATAAAATTTCTAAATCTTAATTTTGTTTGGTAATCATGACGATTTTTATTTCGCTATCGTCGATGTCTTCACATTACCTTACATGCACATATACCACCGGGAGACATTCTCGAATCCACATGCTCTGCACTTCTTACTGAATTTGGCTGCTGATTTTGTTTATGTGTATTTTAACCACCTTTATTGTACGCTTTTGGTAGACATCTTCTTTTGTTGTTTTTTATTGTAACTGGTGTGCAAAAAACCGCATACGAAAAATTATAATTTGGACAGGATCCCTGCATCTCATATTTCTTGAAACAGCGATTCGTTATTGGAAACCTAAATACCCCCAACTTTAAAGCGAATACTATTAATTTCTGATTTAGAAATTGTATGACGCTTTCAGTGCTTTTAGACACATAATTTTATTAAACATGTGCACTAAATTTGTTTACCTAGAATGTACGATTCACATTGGAGCGGTACCGAAAAGTGAAAGTAGTCTGCTTGCATGTACGCTTCTGGTCTGCGTCACAAAAAAGCTTGTTCATGTTTATTTAAAAATTAGGACATTGAACGAGTTGAATTTAACATAGGCGCTCCCCATGTAATTCTGTAAATGACGTATGATAAGTATATATAGGTCTACCCCTCTATTTTATAGTATAGAGGGGTAGACCTATATATACTTATCATACGTCATTTACAGAATTACATGGGGAGCGCCTATGGAATTTAATAATTTCATGATAAATGATAAAAGCAAGAATAATTCAGCATGACAGGGTAGGTTAAGCTAAGTATTGGACTTTGATAAGAAAAATACAGAATTTTCATCTGAAAGTGATTCGTTAACGGGTGCGATTCGTTATTGGCAACCTCACTGTACGAAAATTTTCAGTCTGGGCTTTTCAATTTCTTTGTAAAATTCAGTTTGATTTAAATTGCATTTGTGAAATTATTATTTTGGACTTATAATAAACTCTGAAGCCGCATAATCATACGGCAACATTTCCTTCGGGTGGCTAAACCTATTTTAATCATCGTATTTTAGCCCCAAATCCATCCTTGTATAATAATCTCGGGTTCGATGTGTCATAATAATTCTCGGGATCGGGTTTAGTTTCACAAGTCAACAAACAACATGGACGGAAGTTTGGCGCCAGTTGAAAAATCAAGTGAAGATGTGTTATCTATGGTTGACGTCCTAAAGGAGGAAGCTGAACTAGAAGATGAGGCTAATGCGGTACTAGGAGACAGTGATGATCAGAACTGCACTTATCCACGTGTAGGTGTTGTCTTTGAAATAGGAATTGTCAATTGAATTGTGTGTGAAATTCTGCTGACGTTTCCTTTCATGGTCTTTTGTGAAAAAAAAATGTTATTTCATGTCTTAGATAACAGATATGCAGTTGTTTAGAGTTTCTAGCCATGCGTATTTAATACTTTTTATATGTTTAGTAGAGTTAAATGAGAATTCATTTTTCAGATTGATTTAAAAAGATTGTCGACTATTATCATTCATTTCATTATAAACTATAAATAACTTTCTGGTTTGCTTTCATTTAAGGGTTATGTATCCCGACAGGCTTTGTACGCCTGTGCTACTTGTGCACCAGCAAGTCCAGCAGGAGTGTGTTTGGCTTGCAGTCTTGAATGCCACGAGGGGCATGAGCTATTTGAATTATATACAAAAAGGTATATCTGAAAGTTTTTGATTTTGACAATATCTCCAACGTAAGGCTAGCCTTTTAGGTGAAAAAAGTAAATCAGTCTAAGGTTATCCATTGCTATTTCTTGTCTGTTTGAACTAAATTCAGAGTTCTTGAAATCTTTTGGTCCTGTCGGCAAGACCGATAAAAACAACTCAGGACCGATTACTTTAGGTTCTGTGTCAGTCCAAATGACCGTTAGATGTTGACAGAGCAGCTTGCAAAAATCTGACTAAATTGCTTTTCTGTATGACTTCTTCAATGAACGCAAGTGCCAAATTATGATTGATAAACAAGTTTGGTGACAGTGCTAAGGGTAAGCTAGATGAGAAAACTGAACTAGATTAAAAACTTATAAAAAGAAAATCCACCCCAAGGAGAATTCAATGAAAATTGTTATACAACGAACAAATCGGCATGAAGTGTGCATCTATGCAGGATGCAAAATGTATTGAAAATAAAATTTATATACAGTTTTCATATTTTTATGATTTTTTTTTGACTGACAGAGATCTAGGTATCTGGACTGACAAACTTTACATTTGCAGTCAGTCCAAATGACTGACAGCGGAAAAAAGATTTCAAGAACTCTGTAAACTCTTTGAATTTTCGCTTCACCAGTCTGGTAGAACCCCTAAATGGGGATAAACCAGTCTACGCGAAAGTTAAAAATTTTTACAGGACAAAATGTCTGGTAAAAATAAATTTTTTACCAGACCAAGCACTTTCTTACCAGACCGACTTTTTTCCTTTAAATCCATACATCATTATGATACTGAGATTGAGAGGGTGGGTGGGATGAGGTTAATTCTCACTGTGAAATTTAACCCTTAAATAAATTCAGAGTGAAATGGACAAGTTAACTATATTTATAATTTTCCTTTGTAAAAGGTATCTATTTATACAATTGCATGCATTTTTACCTTCATATTTGACTTATACAACATACACTGTATCAAATATTTTCTTAAATCTAATATGCACTTTCAATGCATATTTATTTTTCCTGAAACAACTCATTATGGTTACTCAAGTTCAATGATCATTTGAAAAAAATTCCCAACCGAATCTACATATGAGCTATCTAAATATTTTCCCAACTAAATCTACGTATGAGCTATCTAAAGATCTCTAACCCTTGACAGAGGAAATTCGAGTTAGAATAAAAACGATCATGACAGGGTTGTAATACATAAAAATTAATCAGGTATTACTGCTAAATTGGTCAAATAAATGATATTTGTGGGGAACTGGACCATGTGTACCTCTTAATTTAGATTTATTTGGCCTTATTTTTTACCGGACATTTGGTCCTGTATTCTGAAATTTTTTACCGACCCGACCTAAATTTTACCGGTAAAAACCGACGGTCCGGTGACTTTTGCATAGACTGATAAACAGGAATAGGAAAACAATACAAAAAATGGGGAGTACAAACATGTGCAGATGCTTAAAAATTTGCATATTTCATGCTTATAGTAGAGGTTTACAAAAAACGTTGGCGCAAAGGAATGGATCATTTTTCAAATTTGTAAAACCACTCATAAATGATAGATAAGATTAAAGGTGTTTTAAGAGTTTGTGTTTGTATTTTACAAAAATACAACTTTCTTGTAAGAAAATCAGTGCAAAAATTGGCAGACCTTTCTGCCGGTTGGGGTTACAGATTAAGGATAAAACCAGAGACCTAGGAATGGAATACTCGGAAGCCTCTGGTTTTATCCTAAATCTATATCCCCAACCGGAAGTAAACCTTTCTATTTAATTATCATGTGATTAATATTGCAGATTAATAAAACTTGATGTGTTGAAGTTAACAGGAGGAATGCACTGTCCAGTGTAACTGTAAAATTTAATCAAAGTAATGCTAATTCAGTTGCCAAAAGAATTTTACAGTATCATTTTAATGCATAAAAATAGATTTAATCAACTGGTATAAAAGGGTTTTTTAAAAATCTTAATCGTAGGTGCATGAAGTTTGAGGGAGAATAGAATTTTACCTAAATTTTATGTCGTAGGTTAGTCCTTGATTTGTTTCTTGTTCATTATTTTCAGTAGACATTGATTATTAATACCTCTAGTTGCTATCCCTAAATTGCAAAAAAAAAAGAAATAATAATAAAAACTAGAGCAAAGCTCATTGCAAAGCAACTAGTATGTCTTCCATCCTATTTGAGCGGAAGTAACTTTCATTTAAAAAAATGAGTGATGAAGTCCAAAAATGGTTTAAATCCTCCAAAACTATGTTAATTGATGCAAAAATAAGCCATATTTGCTACTTCCAGTTTGACTGGAAGTGACGACGACGGACGGAAAATAAAGTTTTATGCTCCCAGTGACAGATATTACCCAAAAACTTGTCAAGAACGGCAAAAATACGCATTTTCTGACTACTTCCGGTTTGACCGGAAGGGATGTCACCAGACGGTTTTTAACGACCCCAATAGATTTAGCTTGATGTTTTGAACAACTTTGCTTCTTTAATGTTTAACAAATTCTCAATACTTTAAAAGATATCAGGAAAAAACTTCTGGCCCCTCTAGATCCCTTATTTTAGGGGCCAGCCCTTTTTTCGAGATATCATTTGATAGATCTTGAAATTCTACACTTCCTTTGTTCTATATGTATTAACAAAATATTTCCAGGTAAAACGATATCGTAGAAAAGGTGTTAGAAATTTTGAAATTTGCGATATCATAATGACATTTTTCGGGCCATAGCAAACGCCGACATGTGGCACTTGGTAAAAATGAACTTCCTAGTATAAATTTACATTCCTTGCTCTATCATCACTGAAAATCTCATGTTCCTGTGCTAAGTGTTTTTCTAAGAAGTGCTGCGGACAAAATTACCCTCTAAAATCGCTAAATCTCGAAAATCTCTAATCCGGAAGTGACGTCATCAAAATAATAAATTATATATCTAGTATTTTAAATTGTCTTCCTGACCTGAAAGTTTCATGAAAATCGATCAAGCCATTTCAGAGAAATCGCGTGCACAAAATTGGTAGGAAAAAACAAACAATAATAAATATAGTGGAAAAGAAACCTAAGAATAACGGTAAGGTCTTCCACTGAAGACGGAAGACCTTAACAAAACAAAAAGCCTGCTTATCGTCACCATCAATATTTTGATAATAACTTGTTCATGTAGTTTGTAAATAATTTTAAATCTTATTTCCAGGAATTTCCGCTGTGATTGTGGAAACAGTAAATTTCCAGGAACAGCTTGCAAGTTATATTCTGTAAGTTGTGTTTATTACAGGTGACTTAAATTCTCATTTCCAATGAATACTGAAAACCAATCTTTTATCCTAATAACTTAAATTCATAATTTGTCATTTTGAAATTTTTGGCGATTACCGTTACTAGTTTTTGAGACCCAAAAATTATTTTACAATAACTGCAGCAGGAAAAGCTAGCTAAACATCCATACAACACATATATACTCCAAATAAAAAGTGCATTTATTTTTGGATTGTAGGAGAAAGATGCTACAAATTCACAGAACGTTTACAATCAGAACTTTAAGGGACTTTACTGTATTTGTCATCGACCATATCCTGACCCAGAAGATGAGGTATTTATAAGCTTTTATCATATACTTAGTCCTAAATACACCGATTCTGCACGGTGCAGTACAGGTGAAGTCACAATACCCCATATCAAGGACCGGTCCGAAAATCCATATCACGTCTCAGACCATCGGGCAGAAAATCCATATCAAACCGGAAGTAACTTTTGTATAAAGTTTAAAGGTTAATTTACTTTATTTATTTAAATATTCATATAAAATAATTCTTTAATGACTTTTGTGGTCTTAATTTTTTTCAGTTACCTAACAGTGCCTAGAATTAGCTCTATTAGATTTTATAGAAAAAGGCACAGGCACTTGTTTTGTATACGGGGTACCCCTACTTATATTTACCACAAGGTACCTAACTCAATTTCAGGCACCCCCGCTTCAAGTTCGTATTTTGTTAATATATTAATCATTAACCTACTTTAAAATGACATCGTTCGCTTCAAAAGACTCTATTCTTGTCAATTAAATCATTTCAGAAGTCTCTGGTCGAACCTCTTTATTATAAACCACTCATTTATTCCTCAAAAATTACCTCGATACAAAGTAAGACATCTTATAAGATACATTTACTTCCGGTTGGGGTTATAGATTTAGGATAAAACCAGAGGCTTCCGAGTATTCCATTCCGAGGTCTCTGGTTTTATCCTTAATCTGTAACCCCAACCGGAACTACTTGTATCTCAAGGAAAGTCTTAAAATGTATTCGAGGAATAAATGCGTAGTTTATAATAAAGAAGCTCGACCAGAGACGTCTAAAACATTGTTATTGACAAGTAAAATCCCTTGAAGCGAACGATGTCATTTAAAAGTATGTTAATGATTGATTTATTAACAAAATACAAATTTGAAGTGGGGGTGCCTGAAAATGAGGTACCTTGTGGTAAATATAAGTAGGGGGTACCCCGTATACGAAACAAGTGCCTGTGGAAAAAGGTCATAAACAGAGAAGAAACGTTCTTCAATGACCATATTTGAACTTGCATATTAAGTATTTTAAATATATGATAAATAGAATACTACATACTAAAATCCATATCATACATGTATGTCACAGCAGGGCTTTCATGGATTTTAGTATGCAATATTCTCTATACTGTATAATAGACAAGGTTTTGTAAGCTGACTATATACATGTATTGGACAAGGTTTTCTAAGCTGACTGTATATTGGAGAAGGTTTTCTAAGCTGACTGTGTATTGGACGTGATTTTGTAAGCTTATTTTATTAGGTCACCTGAGTCACTCAGGTGACCTATTGCTATCCGTTTTTGTCTGTCGTTGTCCGTTGTGCGTCGTGTGTTAACATTTGCACATTTTCAGCTTCCTCTCTGAAACCACTGAACCAATTTCAACCAAATTTGGTATACAGCATTTATGGGTGAAGGGGAACAAAAATTATGAATTTTATGGTCCCTGCCCCTGGGCCTGAGGGGTGGGGCCAAAACCACTAAAATTAATGAAATCTTTAAAAATCTTCTTCTTTACTCCTGGACATCAAGCAGGCAAACTGTTGGTATGAATGTAATGGGCATTGAGTCCTCTACCAAAATTTTGAAATTCATGACCCCAGGGTCAGGGGTTCTAGTGCTTGGGTGGGGCTATATAGATTATATAGTGAAAATGCATTATTTCTTTGAAAATCTTCTTCTCTGTTCCTGCATATTGAATAAACTAACTAAGTACATAGTTATGATGAGCAAGAGTGCTTCTTCCAAAATTGTGAATTTTATTGCCCCAGGGTTAGGGGTTCTGTTGTTAGGGTGGGGCCCTATTGATTATATAGTGAAAATGCATTAATTAGGGCCCCGCAAGGATTTGCGGGTGCCCTATAGTAATCACTCTGTCCGTCCGTCTGTCTGTCTGTCTGTCAGTCTGTCACTCTTCCGTCCACAAATTTTCTGTTTTTTTCTAATAACTTTTTTTATGGTTGCCCAATCAAGTTCAAATTTGGTATGGTAGTTCAGTAGGCAGAAATACATATTTTGATGCTAAGTTTGGTTCTGTATATCCCCTGGTTTGGAGCTGGGGTGGTGGGGTAGATTCCTTAACTATGCATAAGAATGAATGGGCAACTTTTTTTGTGGTTGCCGAATCAAGTACAAATTTGGCATGTTAGTTCAGTAGGCAGAAATACATATTTTGATGCTAAGTTTGGTTCTCTATGTCCCCTGGTTTGGAGCTGGGGTGGTGGGGTAGGTTCCTTAACTTAATATACGAAAGCATTGGCAAAGAGAGATAACTGCTGAAGATGTTCCCATTGTAAACTGAATGCTGCTATGAGTCCCTTGGGATTAATTAGCTATTCTCCTGAAGAAAATCCAGAGCATTATCTTTATCTGTCAAATTGAGATGAATTACCACCTCTGTAGATGCAAATGAAGTTTGTTTTGAAGTTAAGTCAATTTGGAATGCTATGAACACTCTGAAATGTGGATTTAAATATAAATTTTTATAATTTAATTTTGTTTAATAGTTATGATTTCATTGAATTCTAATAACAAGAAATAGATTAAAGAAGATTTTTGATTTACTTTTTTCACTTTATGTTAATTCAAGAATATTATTAATTTTTAGGATAGTTGTATAAAAACCCCATTCTATCATTAATACTGAAAAAGTTCTTATTGTAACTTAAAGAAAATGATGAGAGAGGTACAATTAATCCCTTGGGATTAATTATCTAGCCTGCTGCAGAAAATTTAGTAGGCTTTTCTTTATCTGTCACTTTAAGATTAATGAAAACCTTTGTCTGCAACTGCTGTTTGTTTGAAGTTAAGGTCAAGCCTTCATGATATTTGCATTCATTGAAGGCTGGCATTTCATATAACACAAGCTTCATAATTGTTTAAATATACATTCAATGTTAAGTTGTTCTTTACTGCCTAATGTAAATACAAGGATATTATTTTCAGGTTTTTGAATATTCAGGAATTATCTTGAAATTTTAAGAATACAGTTGCTGTTGCTTATTCTTCGTACATTTTTTAATTATTCCGTAAGCTGCACCCTATTAATTTTACCCTGTAACGGACCTGAGCTGCTTGGATCTCACGCACAAGTACTCCTTAGAAGCCTACGCGGGAATAACCCATGTAGTACTCTGATGATTAACGAGAATAACCCGTAATTAAAGATCTCCTATAATAACACAAGAATTACCTGTGTTTGGACTCATAAATAACTACGGGGAAGTTAAATGATAAGCCTTATTTAAAGTTCACAAATTTATTCAATGAATAAAAGTCACAATATGTGAATTAATTAGTATTCAATTACAATAAAATTCAATGGAAGTCGGGAATCACCCAAATTCACAATGAAATACTACACTAACACAACCTTCGTATTACGTTAATACAATAAAAGGGGGGGGGCGCACTAAACGAGAATGACCCGAATAGTGAGTAATAAATACTATAGAAATACCTTAGATCATAACCAAAGTATTTCTGAAAGAATCTACACAATCTATAAAAGCTATTTAAAGCAAGAAATTTATCTCAATAATTTCTATATCAAATCCTAGCCTTAATTCCTGCTTGAATATTCCTATAAACGCAACTAGATTATCACTTTAAATTGATTGAATTCCTAAATTCTATCAAAGATAAACAATTATTTACACGGAAAGACTTCAAGACTCACTTTCAGTCAAACCGTAACAAAATTATTTAATCGTTTAATATCGAGATTAACCCAATATAAACGTCCTACGATGAATACTAGTAATTAATAGTGATACGAGATTAACCCATAATCACTGTAAGAAAAATTGATGAATAAATTCAAAAATTACTTAATTCCTACTGAAAAATTCTAAGAATCTAATAAAACACCCTCTAACCTCAAAATCCTAACACCGAGTCCCACCGGCAATTCTTATCCTCTGTTTTTATAGCTCTGGAGAGTCTCCCCGGAGACCCACGCGCTTTCCTAGGGACGACCGGCAGATCTCCGGTACCACCGGCAGTCACCGGCAGCCACCGGCAATAATCATTGTCGAATAATGTTTAATAATAACAATAGATAATCCACATAAAAATATGACAATCATAATGTAAAACATTTATACAATATGACAATATTCCCTAAGTGTTAGATTTCGATAAAAATGCTTAGTACAGAGAAATTACAATTAGAATCGGGCGTGATATTCCACAAAATAATCAACATGATGGCGGTATCTATAAATAAAGTTACAGAGTTAGAAACGATATTTACAACAAATCTAGCGTATTACAATATTGATATTCATCCAGGATAATAAAATTATAATCATAAGATTATATTCTTCTAGATATGTAAGTACAGTGAGTAATTATAAGAAATTTAACCATTTATGCGATCTACAAATGGGGAAAAGTACAATGTACAAACAGGGTAACACGAATTCTATATAAAACAATCGGCATAATTGTCACAATCGTGACATTTTCCCCCTCTTAAAACTTTGGTGTCCTCACCAAAATCTTAAGATAAAAAAACAATTATATTTGTGTATACATTTCTCCATCAATAAATAAATTTCCATTTAAAAAAATGTACACTAGAGAAAGTCATATAATTCCCTCAGTTTCCCAATCCTAACATACTTCAATTGTTAGAATTTTTTCTTTTAATATAGAACAATAAAAACAAAATTTAAAAAATGCATATATCTAAACTCTGACCATACTTACACCACATTCTAAATAATTTTCTTCACTGTAGCTTTCAAAGTACGTTGGTCTGCTAGCCATTGTCAAAAGTCATGTACACGAATCTTCCAGCACCATCTTGAATTCGACTCGCCTTTGTGAAAGGTATATTACAGCCATTCGTAGAAATGAAACTGTCATTCAAATTGATAACTGCAGGCCCAAATTGACTGTCCAACAAGATGTCCATTCCTAAGAGGCATTCATCTTCTATTCCCGCAACAATTGTCTCCCTTTGAAATGCTAGATTTCCTAACTGCACTGCAAATTCAGTCTTCCCTAAGACCTTAAGTGGATCTCCATTGACCGCTACAAGACTTGAAGATTCCTTTAGCTCTGGTCTTCTGTTCCCGGGGAGTCTCCAAAATATTTTGTCGGATAATATAGTTCTTGCAGCCCCTGTGTCTGCTGTGAACTCTACTTTTATCCCTTGAACTGTTCCCTGAACATAAATTCCATCCGCCTTGAGGAGCTGTCTCCTAATGTACTCCCTCTGAGCACTCAGTTCCTCTTCCCTTGAAACGTCCCTGACGCAAGGCTGGAATTTCCCCTGGTTTTCAATTTTCTCCCCCGATTCATCTAAATTTCCACTTGAAATAGGTTCAGTTAAAATTTTACAGTCATTTTGGCCTTTGTTACTTTGGGACGTCTCTTGGCCTCCGGAGCTGACCCTTTCTAGTTTAAAAGTTTCTCTTGTTTGTCTCCGCAATCGTTATCCAAGTATCCATTCCATGTTGATTGTTGACTTGGTTGAAATTCTGGTGCACCAGGTGACATGGTACTTGTAGCTTGGCTTTGGTTTGTCTCTGGCTGGTCATCTTTACTTGGTAGAGATGATGACATAGTTTTCTCAGGATGTTTCCTTTACTGTGATCTTTCTGTCCTGTGAAAATTCCTATCCGGGCACTCTCGGGCAAAATGTCCGGGCATGTTGCATATGAAGCAATTCCCCTTTGTCATCTTCATGGAATTTGCATTTCCCTTCCCAGTATAACGATCGTCTCCCTTTCCGTAAGGCTTAGCCTGCCTGATAGGGCGTCTCTCTTCATTTGTGGTCATATTGGAGGTGACTGACATATAAGCAGCTACCTGCTTTACTGCCTCTTCAATTGTTGATGGTTCTTTGTGTAATTCAATGTACTGCCGTGCCTTTGAATCCCATAAACCTTGCAAAAATTTTGAAATCAGGTCTTCCTGTCTGGTGCTGGCATCTCTACTTGGGTGAGCCCAGTCATAAAGACGCTTAATGTCAGCAGCATACTCTTCAAGACTTTCATCTTTTCTTTGCCTTTTGTTGTTGAATTGAGTTTTGTACACTCTCTTATTTTCCAGTGTTCCAAATCTGGATTCTATTTCTGCGACTAAAGTCTCATAGTTCCCTATAATCTCCTTCTTCAGCTGACCAAAAACAAAATCAGCTGCAATTCCCTGTATTCTTGGTAATATCTGTTGTAACTTCTCTTTAGCAGTCCACTCGGCCAACTCGGCTACAGACTCGAAGCGATTCAGCCAAACTCTCCATTTCTCGGAACCTGTGTAAGGCGGAAGCTTACAGTCAAGCTTGTGGCTATCTGACTTCTTCGACTCAAACAAATCCCTTGTGGCAATTGAATTGACAGATTGCTCCTTTTCAGACTGTTCTGAATCTTCATTTGATTCCTCATGATTGCTTTCCTTGGTTTCTGTCTCTGACTTGTTATTGTTTGAGTTGATTCTTGATATTTTAGGTTTCAGCTTGCTGTTTGTAGTATGGCTGTTCACTTGTCCGAGATTTCGGGTAGTCACTTCCATCATATTCTGCATGGCTTTCATTGTCTGGTCGCTTACTTGTCTGAGAGTCTGAGTAGTTGCTTCCATCATATTCTGCATGGCTTTCATTGTCTGGGTCATCTGTTCCATCATTAGCTTCATAGGGTCTATAAGAGAATTATTCTGTGATGACTGTGTAACTGGTTCTGACAGTTCTGTGTCTGTAGGGATTATCTCCATCTGCTGACGTACAGTCCTTTTGGATCTTCTTATTTTTCTAATAGGGGTTGATATTCTAGCCTGAGTATCTGAGTCATCTTCATCCTCTGTGGAGTTGTCATTGTTGGACATGCTCTGTTCCCCTCGGAGTGATCTGTTTAATGCGGACGGCGATAAATCTATGAGGAGTTCCTCATCTGTGGATTGTCCTCTGGAATGTCCAGGATTAACGGATGGCTCCATCCTAGTCTTGGATCTGGTAAAGTACCTATGCATGGATTTTTCTCAACACTGGTTCTGGGTTACGTATCTCTGGATCCACCGATGTACTTGGCAGATCCCACCGCTGCCACCAAATGTAACAGACCTGAGCTGCTAGGATCTCACGCACAAGTACTCCTTAGAAGCCTACGCGGGAATAACCCATGTAGTACTCTGATGATTAACGAGAATAACCCGTAATTAAAGATCTCCTATAATAACACAAGAATTACCTGTGTTTGGACTCGTAAATAACTACGGGGAAGTTAAATGATAAGCCTTATTTAAAGTTCACAAATTTATTCAATGAATAAAAGTCACAATATGTGAATTAATTAGTATTCAATTACAATAAAATTCAATGGAAGTCGGGAATCACCCAAATTCACAATGAAATACTACACTAACACAACCTTCGTATTACGTTAATACAATAAAAGGGGGGGGGGCGCACTAAACGAGAATGACCCGAATAGTGAGTAATAAATACTATAGAAATACCTTAGATCATAACCAAAGTATTTCTGAAAGAATCTACACAATCTATAAAAGCTATTTAAAGCAAGAAATTTATCTCAATAATTTCTATATCAAATCCTAGCCTTAATTCCTGCTTGAATATTCCTATAAACGCAACTAGATTATCACTTTAAATTGATTGAATTCCTAAATTCTATCAAAGATAAACAATTATTTACACGGAAAGACTTCAAGACTCACTTTCAGTCAAACCATAACAAAATTATTTAATCGTTTAATATCGAGATTAACCCAATATAAACGTCCTACGATGAATACTAGTAATTAATAGTGATACAAGATTAACCCATAATCACTATAAGAAAAATTGATGAATAAATTCAAAAATTACTTAATTCCTACTGAAAAATTCTAAGAATCTAATAAAACACCCTCTAACCTCAAAATCCTAACACCGAGTCCCACCGGCAATTCTTATCCTCTGTTTTTATAGCTCTGGAGAGTCTCCCCGGAGACCCACGCGCTTTCCTAGGGACGACCGGCAGATCTCCGGTACCACCGGCAGTCACCGGCAGCCACCGGCAATAATCATTGTCAAATAATGTTTAATAATAACAATAGATAATCCACATAAAAATATGACAATCATAATGTAAAACATTTATACAATATGACAATATTCCCTAAGTGTTAGATTTCGATAAAAATGCTTAGTACAGAGAAATTACAATTAGAATCGGGCGTGATATTCCACAAAATAATCAACATGATGGCGGTATCTATAAATAAAGTTACAGAGTTAGAAACGATATTTACAACAAATCTAGCGTATTACAATATTGATATTCATCCAGGATAATAAAATTATAATCATAAGATTATATTCTTCTAGATATGTAAGTACAGTGAGTAATTATAAGAAATTTAACCATTTATGCGATCTACAAATGGGGAAAAGTACAATGTACAAACAGGGTAACACGAATTCTATATAAAACAATCGGCATAATTGTCACAATCGTGACATTTTCCCCCTCTTAAAACTTTGGTGTCCTCACCAAAATCTTAAGATAAAAAAACAATTATATTTGTGTATACATTTCTCCATCAATAAATAAATTTCCATTTAAAAAAATGTACACTAGAGAAAGTCATATAATTCCCTCAGTTTCCCAATCCTAACATACTTCAATTGTTAGAATTTTTTCTTTTAATATAGAACAATAAAAACAAAATTTAAAAAATGCATATATCTAAACTCTGACCATACTTACACCACATTCTAAATAATTTTCTTCACTGTAGCTTTCAAAGTACGTTGGTCTGCTAGCCATTGTCAAAAGTCATGTACACGAATCTTCCAGCACCATCTTGAATTCGACTCGCCTTTGTGAAAGGTATATTACAGCCATTCGTAGAAATGAAACTGTCATTCAAATTGATAACTGCAGGCCCAAATTGACTGTCCAACAAGATGTCCATACCTAAGAGGCATTCATCTTCTATTCCCGCAACAATTATCTCCCTTTGAAATGCTAGATTTCCTAACTGCACTGCAAATTCAGTCTTCCCTAAGACCTTAAGTGGATCTCCATTGACCGCTACAAGACTTGAAGATTCCTTTAGCTCTGGTCTTCTGTTCCCGGGGAGTCTCCAAAATATTTTGTCGGATAATATAGTTCTTGCAGCCCCTGTGTCTGCTGTGAACTCTACTTTTATCCCTTGAACTGTTCCCTGAACATAAATTCCATCCGCCTTGAGGAGCTGTCTCCTAATGTACTCCCTCTGAGCACTCAGTTCCTCTTCCCTTGAAACGTCCCTGACGCAAGGCTGGAATTTCCCCTGGTTTTCAATTTTCTCCCCCGATTCATCTAAATTTCCACTTGAAATAGGTTCAGTTAAAATTTTACAGTCATTTTGGCCTTTGTTACTTTGGGACGTCTCTTGGCCTCCGGAGCTGACCCTTTCTAGTTTAAAAGTTTCTCTTGTTTGTCTCCGCAATCGTTATCCAAGTATCCATTCCATGTTGATTGTTGACTTGGTTGAAATTCTGGTGCACCAGGTGACATGGTACTTGTAGCTTGGCTTTGGTTTGTCTCTGGCTGGTCATCTTTACTTGGTAGAGATGATGACATAGTTTTCTCAGGATGTTTCCTGTACTGTGATTTCTCTGTCCTGTGAAAATTCCTATCCGGGCACTCTCGGGCAAAATGTCCGGGGATGTTGCATATGAAGCAATTCCCCTTTGTCATCTTCATGGAATTTGCATTTCCCTTCCCAGTATAACGATCGTCTCCCTTTCCGTAAGGCTTAGCCTGCCTGATAGGGCGTCTCTCTTCATTTGTGGTCATATTGGAGGTGACTGACATACAAGTAGTTACCTGCTGTACTGCCTCTTCAATTGTTGATGGTTCTTTGTGTAATTCAATGTACTGCCGTGCCTTTGAATCCCATAAACCTTGCAAAAATTTTGAAATCAGGTCTTCCTGTCTGGTGCTGGCATCTCTACTTGGGTGAGCCCAGTCATAAAGACGCTTAATGTCAGCAGCATACTCTTCAAGACTTTCATCTTTTCTTTGCCTTTTGTTGTTGAATTGAGTTTTGTACACTCTCTTATTTTCCAGTGTTCCAAATCTGGATTCTATTTCTGCGACTAAAGTCTCATAGTTCCCTATAATCTCCTTCTTCAGCTGACCAAAAACAAAATCAGCTGCAATTCCCTGTATTCTTGGTAATATCTGTTGTACAGTACAGGCAACGCGGATCCCGTATTAGACCGCGTCCCCTCCGCGGTGTATTAATCCTTTCCGCGTTACACCGTCGCGGGTTTTGATCGCGGTGCTACCTGAGACCGTGTTTACACCGCGGCGGGGCCAGCTGCCGTTATTCTTCAGCTAAGATGTTCTTACCTGTAAAGTATTGTCGATTTTTAATCGTGTCGAGATGGGGGGGGGGATTACGACCACATTGATATTATAGATTTCTACCATTACATGGATTCTTTAAAAATTCATTTTTTAAGTTTCATCAAATTGTTTAATAAAAAACATCTTCTTTTTTTTTCTTTTTTTTTTTGTACCAATAGTCACTCAAAATTAATTAATTCTCAAACACGTCTGTTAACAGTAATACATGTACAGTATAGGATGAAATAAAGTCGAATAATTTATAGAATATATTAACTTAAAGTTTATTTTCAAAATCAATAAATCCATCCCAAATGATCTTCAAACTGCTAAAAAGGTATAATTAAAATTTAAAGAATGCCATGAAATCGCTTCTCTTTATATGCACTGGTGTAATCCGGTGTTCACAATTAGCCCGTGTAGTTGCAGTTACATATAGCTATGTGTTTATTTATCTGTGAGATTATATCAGTCATTTGGTTTCATTTAGATAACTACCGTTACTTCTGTATACATATCTGTTATAAATAATAGCATGAAAAACGATGATTAGATCATAATGATACATAATTACAATTAAATTTTAACAAAATACGCGTAAGTGTAGGAATACCGTTGTTCCATTATTATGCGCTACACTGTAAGACTATGAACTAAATATCGACGATTTTTATTTGGTTTTTTTTTTGGTGGGGGGGGGGGGTTATTGTTAATAAAATAATCACAGGTCATTTTATTCAGAATATCAATAATATCATAGCTAGTATTTGAATGTATTTCTATTTTCTGCTCTTTTCGAAAAATACTAAAATCATGTCAATGAACATAAACAAATTTCAGATTTCTCCGGTTCAAATAAAACACAAACACAAATATGGGCCCTTAAAATATTTGAACACACAACACAGAAATTAACTTATTTTACATGTAATCAGCAAGTTGCCAAGCTTCAAGTTTTCAGATGTCTGTGTTACCGTTCGGTTTTCCTCAGGTAAGTTTGGTGTGGAGTGGAGCTTCCTCGAAGCGGATGAGAAGCCCCGAGGGAACGACGCTGTCTAGTGTACATACTACCTATATACACAGGATGTTACCTGAGTGTATTACCTGTATGCGTTTTCCTACGACATTGTAAAACGAAGTCGTTTTTTTTTCATGTGTAGCTCATGGATTGAAATGCATGAAATAAAGAATTCAATGTTTTTGTTGTAGACAGAATCCTTTTTAAATTTTTTGTTCCAAATAAATATTTTCAATAATTCGACAATTTTAATATACTGTGTTTTTCTTACTCAAATTTTATTACAAAAATACTTCTTTTTTTACCACCAAAATCTGTCGTCGTAATCTGGCGACAAGAAGGGAAGTAATTCAAATTACATGTCATGTACATATGCTAAACGAAAGAAGAAAGTGGATCATAAACAAGTCTCTCGATAAATAACAATAAAACTAAGACAAAATCCACAAATGGTCAATAAACTGATAAATCAGAGGTAGTTTTATTCGCTAGACTTAAGAAATTGATACTGATCAAAAAGGAGGAAAAACGATCATGCACGTGCCTTAATATTGTGATATTTTTCTTCTCTCTCTCTCTCTCTACTAACTGGTACAGATATAAACACACGAAATAACATAGCAATGGATCATTATTTGATTTAATTAATATCAAATACTTCATTAATTTGTTTTAAAAGTTTTTTTTTTTTACTTTTATTCTTTTTATACACTCCGTTTAAAAAAAAGCAACAATAATTTGACACAAGTTCCAAGGCTAATATCGCATCTGAAAATGATATCGATGAAATAATAATGAAACAATGAATCAAATGTGTTGTTGAATTATGGCTAGACAACGATGTGCACATCCAGCGAGCGTTACCCAAGGTATACTCTAAGACAGGTGTGAAACCCCCAGGGCATGTCGTTTCCTGCTCAGGCACTGCTAATCCCTATACACAGGAAATGATCGCGGCTAATACTTAATACACAAAGAAACAGAATTTGTCAAAGAAAACAAAAATATATGAATTTTTGCATTGAATATTTATTAATATAAACTATAATTTCGTCTGTGAAGTTTATCATTTCACCTGCACATCCTATCGTGTATCTATTGAACACGAAAATCGAGAGATATTAAAATTAAAAAGAAAGACATTGTTTTAAAAAGTAATACATGTTAATGAAGGTGAAAAACGATATTTTATCTTGATCTCTTGTATAAAGTTCACGTGCTCAAAGTTAACTCTCGCCATCGAATGCTTTTCGGTCATTTGACAATTTGATAAAAATGCCTGCACATTTATATAAAAGAGGGAAATAAATTAAAGAAAAGTTTTTTTTAATTTGGGAACAGAACATAAACGACGAGAAATAAAGAAGAAAAGAATTTTTTTCTTCATATCTTGGATAAAGAAAATTTAAGTTCACGTGCCCACTACATGTAACTGCAAATCTGCAAATGCTCGTCATCGGATGTTTTCCGGTAATTTGACACTTTAAGAAAAAGCCTCTACATTTCATATACAATAAATCGAAATTAATTAATAAACAATATGAAGATGTACATTTCTTAAAAGATGTACATCTTTTTTTTTCAAATGAATGCTGAAAATCGTTTATCGAAACTTAAACAGTCTGAGTTCAACATTTATAACAGTTTGCATATAATATAAAGATTTAAAAAAAAAAAAAAAAATAATTAAAATTTCTAGTATTTAATTTTGTTTCTTGATAGATTCTTAATAACACAAAATAATTAACCATTGCAAAGACGTAACAATTTAATAAAATTTTCTATTCAATTTCAAATATTGATATGTAATTTTAGAAACAAAAATAAACTTATTTTTTCTTAGTTTAAATTCTATTCATAGCAAAATTAATTAATAAACACACGGTTTTTTTTTTTTGTTACAGGGAAAATTCGCAAATTACAATTCGGGGAGATAACTCCCGTTTGTTTACGATACTAATTGTCAGTAATTGATCGATGATTTAACCGCGGCGGGGACAGGTAAGTGATGAATTTCCCGCGGAGGGAACGCGGTTTACCTGTCTACCTGGCCAAATACCGCGTTGTGATTATACCGCGGCGGGGACGCGGGAAATACGGGATCCGCGTTGCCTGTACTGTAACTTCTCTTTAGCAGTCCACTCGGCCAACTCGGCTACAGACTCGAAGCGATTCAGCCAAACTCTCCATTTCTCGGAACCTGTGTAAGGCGGAAGCTTACAGTCAAGCTTGTGGCTATCTGACTTCTTCGACTCAAACAAATCCCTTGTGGCAATTGAATTGACAGATTGCTCCTTTTCAGACTGTTCTGAATCTTCATTTGATTCCTCATGATTGCTTTCCTTGGTTTCTGTCTCTGACTTGTTATTGTTTGAGTTGATTCTTGATATTTTAGGTTTCAGCTTGCTGTTTGTAGTATGGCTGTTCACTTGTCCGAGATTTCGGGTAGTCACTTCCATCATATTCTGCATGGCTTTCATTGTCTGGTCGCTTACTTGTCTGAGAGTCTGAGTAGTTGCTTCCATCATATTCTGCATGGCTTTCATTGTCTGGGTCATCTGTTCCATCATTAGCTTCATAGGGTCTATAAGAGAATTATTCTGTGATGACTGTGTAACTGGTTCTGACAGTTCTGTGTCTGTAGGGATTATCTCCATCTGCTGACGTACAGTCCTTTTGGATCTTCTTATTTTTCTAATAGGGGTTGATATTCTAGCCTGAGTATCTGAGTCATCTTCATCCTCTGTGGAGTTGTCATTGTTGGACATGCTCTGTTCCCCTCGGAGTGATCTGTTTAATGCGGACGGCGATAAATCTATGAGGAGTTCCTCATCTGTGGATTGTCCTCTGGAATGTCCAGGATTAACGGATGGCTCCATCCTAGTCTTGGATCTGGTAAAGTACCTATGCATGGATTTTTCTCAACACTGGTTCTGGGTTACGTATCTCTGGATCCACCGATGTACTTGGCAGATCCCACCGCTGCCACCAAATGTAACAGACCTGAGCTGCTAGGATCTCACGCACAAGTACTCCTTAGAAGCCTACGCGGGAATAACCCATGTAGTACTCTGATGATTAACGAGAATAACCCGTAATTAAAGATCTCCTATAATAACACAAGAATTAGGAACCTGCTCCGATTATCTTTTCTTTAGAGGGCGCCACAGGCAAACACGGTCCTGTATCGGAACACCCTCGCGCCTTATCAGTAGTTACCGATCGAAGAAAAACGTAAACAATCTGCTGTCAAACACATGCTCGTAAAACATGCCAGAAACTTGTTGTTGTGTGCCGAATTGTAGTAATCGGGGTGGCCATATATTTCCAACAGATCCGTTAAGAAGAAAAGCATGGATACACGCAATAAAACGTGGTGAAACTCGTTTTCAAAGCTGGACTCCGTCAACTCATGCTGTTGTTTGCAGAGCACATTTTAAATCAGACGACTATTTGACTGAAACCCAGCATGGTAACAATATTTATTTATTTATTTTGAAATCTTTGATAAGCATGTGCAAAGTAATGTTAATAGATTTTATTCTGAACAATGTTTATGCCTTATTTGCTTAGATGAAATGCACTAAAATATCGAATCCCTTGTTTACCTCTCATACGAAGTAATCTGATAACGTTACAGACACTGCCACATGCAGACTCCCCACTGACAACTTCAATTACTGGTCATTTATTACAAACGCATTATCTTTTAACAATATAAACACAAGGCATGTCTAAAAGAACACATGCTGTTGCCTGATAATTTATGCATATCTACCAGTACAAGATACTGTGTTTTGACATTGATGTCTAATTAGCACCCTGCTTAAAAACAAATTTGACCTGTTTAGTTGAATTAATAAACACATGGGCATGTTTTGTAACATCAATTTTATAACAATAATACTTGTAATAATAAAAATATTTTAGTAAATTTATATTTGTTTTATTTGCTTTAAAAAGTTAGTTCAAATTATAAATTAATTATTTAATAAATAATCTAGTACTATGAACAAGTATTGATATATTAAATAATTTAATTCTTAGGAACTACTCCTTTAAGTAAAAGATTGAAGAAAACTGCAGTGCCAAGCATTTTTCCCTGGGTAGAGCCAAGTCCACATTCACATGAACGAGCCGACAGAGCCAAGTCCAGAGGCATCAAACGAAAACTAGCAGAAGAATTTTCTGCTTCGTCTTCCATAGATGAATTCATCTATACATCAGCTGATGATCTGCAAGTATCCGAGGAAATTGTATCTAACTCTACCCAAATTTTGGCTGAAGAAATTCAAGTCACTGTTCAGAAATCTGACGTTAAATTTTTTGATGTACAGACACAAACTCCTCGGTATCCCCCAATGAGTATTGAAAACTTTACAAATGATGATGCCGGAGTAAATTTCTATACTGGATTGGAAACTCTAACTAAATTTTATTTTGTTTTAAGAACCTTAGGACCCGCAGCTCACTGTTTGAATTATATTTATCATAAGGTTTCAAACATAAGTGTTCCTGACCAATTTTTCTTAGTCCTCTGCAAGTTACGGCGCCATACGACCAATTTTGAACTTTCAAGATTATTTGGAGTTTCCGAAAAGACTGTATCAAATATATTTTTTACATGGATTTTATTCATGAGTAAGCAATGGCAGGAAATCGACATTTGGCCTACAAAGTATCTTGTAAAATATTACTGTCCATCAGATTTTAAAACAAAATTTCCAAATACTAGAGTGATAATAGATGGCACAGAGTGTCCAATTAAAAGACCAAAGTTACCAAAGCCACAGCAAGCAACGTATTCTACCTATAAAAACCGTAACACGGTAAAAGTTCTTGTAGGAGCGACACCAGGTGGATTAACATCTTATATTTCTACAGCTTATGGGGGATCCACAAGTGACCGTCAAATAGTTGAAAGAAGTAGGCTGTTAGAAATGTGCAATTCTGGAGATTCAATAATGGCGGACAAAGGTTTCAATGTGCAGGATATGTTTGTACACAGGAACATTCAAATAAATACACCAACATTTTTCAAAAAGAAAAACAGAATGTCATGTGCTACTGTGATTGAGGACCGAAAAATATCCAGCAAACGTGTGCACATTGAGAGGATCATTGGACTTGCAAAAACATTCAAAATTCTGACTGAGCCTATGAATAGTTCTGAAACAAAACTTTCTTCAGAAATAATCTATGTTTGTTTCATGTTGTGTAATTTTAAGAATTGCATAGTGCCATCTTATGCATAACTTGGTATTAAAAATGACATAATAAGAGAAAAAAGTCTTTATTTCATTTTTCTTTATTGCAACTACATTTTCCATCATATGTCTTGAAAAAAGTTTTTTCCAATAGAGCAGACTTAAAAAAATCTTCATAGAATTCATTCAATTTTTTCTTCATCTCATCAATAAATTTATCATCCCTTTCTATTGCAAAGAACAAAAAGTCATTGAAAGTATACACAACAAATATACACTCATTTTTCTCTGCACAGTAAAGTTGTCCTTGGACCTGATAGTAATAGTCATGGGTTTTATTCAAATAAAATTTACTTCCAGACTGCTTGATATAAGGAACTGTTTTTGAGGAAATAAAACTGTTTCTTGCCACATATGGACACTTAACTTCAATCAAGGTGTCATCGTCAATAATACCATCTGGGGTTGCTGCTAAATGAGGGGAGTCCAGACTGACACAAATTCCACTATTGTAAACTGTGCGTCCCGAAATTTCCTGGTACTTCTTCACAGCTTCTTTTTCGTATTTTCTTCCATGAAGAATAGGTTTAGCATTAATTTTTTGTGCCTTTGTTGTTAAAAAGTCAGCAAGTTTCACCTTATCAGTTCGATCAGTTGCTTTACATATTCTCCCGAATACCGAAGAATGAAGACGTTTGCAACGTTCCTCAAACCAAAGGTCGTTGGCCGCTTGTGTAGCTGTTTTTATCATAACTTGACGTGCATTCTCCTCTGAAATTTCTGATACATTTAAAAGTTTCAAATGATTTTCACTAAACGTGTCTTTTAGATAGTCATGGTCCAGGTTGTAAGCTTTCATGTTTACAGGCTCATACAGCTGAAAAATTGGAGTCTTACTAATACCTGGGTAATTCAAGCACACATTTCTAAAGTAAGACTGGTATCCCGGATTGCCTCTAAATTCAACTGGACGAGGGTCATAGTCATTATTGCATACTTCGTCACAGCCTGGCATGTCCAACTGTCTTGCTTTCATAGGGCTTCCTTTATGGGGCTTAGCACGATGAAAAGTTTGTAACCTCTGTGTGCAGGTGAGTTCTGTTTTGTATGTCCCATGCTTAACAAAATCTGCACATGAAAAAAGTACAGCACAGACATGCTTGCAATGTGCATCGGGTCCCATGCCTGCCGCACATTCACATTGAGACTCTATAA
This sequence comes from Saccostrea cuccullata, assembly GCF_032062105.1. Taxonomy (NCBI): domain Eukaryota; kingdom Metazoa; phylum Mollusca; class Bivalvia; order Ostreida; family Ostreidae; genus Saccostrea; species Saccostrea cuccullata. Next base: position 104,502 of record NW_026924271.1, read on the forward strand.
CACTTCTGTCTTTTCCTATCATAATGTCAACAACATATTTCACAGACTTCATCATTGAAGCTTTTACACTACTTCTAACGAACCAATTTGAATCATGAAATGTCACCCTCACATACTGGATAAACCCATCGTTGTACATATCCCTTCCTTTCTTATCAGTTGTCTTATTAAACTTCGACAAGAAAGTGGAAATTTCTGCCTCTGTGCAACCTGGAAAGGTCTTGTCACCATGAAGGTCCTTGTAGAGTTGTGGATCTGGCGTCATCATCATAAATTCAGGTCCATAAACATCGGTCTTAGCACAATGTGCATTTCTTCTGTAGGCTTCAAGTCTGCAATAAAATAAGCATATTTAATTCTTTTTCATGTATATTTTGAGTGAAACATAGCTGCAACAATCAGGAAATAATAATACTGCTTCATAATAAAAATGTAGAGAAGTATTCTTATTTTACTGCAAGCACCAAGCAATATGAGATCGATGTTAGAATTACCGAGGAAATTCAAGTTAAAAATCTAACACGCTAAAGTTGCAGATTATTTAAGAATTAGTTTCTTAAACGAGGTAATTCTGATATTTACTGTCAATTTGACTTAATGTTAATCTTTTACACACCACTTATAATTATTTACTGTGTTATTAATAATGTTTACTTGGATTTGCATGAAAACATCGTATGTTTATTTACCTCTCCACAAGTTCCCACTTCCTTCCTGATTTCTTTGCTCCAAACTTTTCTAACTCGTTCTTAAGTTCAGGTATAGTCATATCACCACAATTAGATGCCATAGTAAATTAAGGATTGTAACTGAATCGTGTGTGCTTTCCGATATCGTATTCGAGAATGGATGCTGATTATCCATCTTCACAGGTTTTATCACTTTTGTAATGGACCGCATTTTCCTGTGGCGCCCCCTACCGATACAAGATAAGATAACCGACTCCGGTTCCCCATTACCTGTGTTTGGACTCGTAAATAACTACGGGGAAGTTAAATGATAAGCCTTATTTAAAGTTCACAAATTTATTCAATGAATAAAAGTCACAATATGTGAATTAATTAGTATTCAATTACAATAAAATTCAATGGAAGTCGGGAATCACCCAAATTCACAATGAAATACTACACTAACACAACCTTCGTATTACGTTAATACAATAAAAGGGGGGGGGGCGCACTAAACGAGAATGACCCGAATAGTGAGTAATAAATACTATAGAAATACCTTAGATCATAACCAAAGTATTTCTGAAAGAATCTACACAATCTATAAAAGCTATTTAAAGCAAGAAATTTATCTCTATAATTTCTATATCAAATCCTAGCCTTAATTCCTGCTTGAATATTCCTATAAACGCAACTAGATTATCACTTTAAATTGATTGAATTCCTAAATTCTATCAAAGATAAACAATTATTTACACGGAAAGACTTCAAGACTCACTTTCAGTCAAACCATAACAAAATTATTTAATCGTTTAATATCGAGATTAACCCAATATAAACGTCCTACGATGAATACTAGTAATTAATAGTGATACAAGATTAACCCATAATCACTATAAGAAAAATTGATGAATAAATTCAAAAATTACTTAATTCCTACTGAAAAATTCTAAGAATCTAATAAAACACCCTCTAACCTCAAAATCCTAACACCGAGTCCCACCGGCAATTCTTATCCTCTGTTTTTATAGCTCTGGAGAGTCTCCCCGGAGACCCACGCGCTTTCCTAGGGACGACCGGCAGATCTCCGGTACCACCGGCAGTCACCGGCAGCCACCGGCAATAATCATTGTCAAATAATGTTTAATAATAACAATAGATAATCCACATAAAAATATGACAATCATAATGTAAAACATTTATACAATATGACAATATTCCCTAAGTGTTAGATTTCGATAAAAATGCTTAGTACAGAGAAATTACAATTAGAATCGGGCGTGATATTCCACAAAATAATCAACATGATGGCGGTATCTATAAATAAAGTTACAGAGTTAGAAACGATATTTACAACAAATCTAGCGTATTACAATATTGATATTCATCCAGGATAATAAAATTATAATCATAAGATTATATTCTTCTAGATATGTAAGTACAGTGAGTAATTATAAGAAATTTAACCATTTATGCGATCTACAAATGGGGAAAAGTACAATGTACAAACAGGGTAACACGAATTCTATATAAAACAATCGGCATAATTGTCACAATCGTGACAACCCCATGGCGGGGCCCTTGCTGACTGGTCAGTTTTCTAGTTCTTTGAAAATTTCTTCTCTGCTCCCGGTTATTAAATAAACTAAATAAGTACGTAGTAATGATAAGCAAGAGTGCCTCTTTCAAAATTTTGAATTTTATGGCCCCATGGTCAGGGGTTCTGGTGTTAGGGTGGGGCTCTATTGATTATATAGTGAAAATACATTAAATCTTTGAAAGTCTTCTTCTCTGCCCCTGGGTATTAAATAAACTAACTTAGTATATAGTTATAGTGAGCAAGAGTGCCTCAACCAAATTTTTGAATTTCATGGCCCCTGTTTCAGGGGTTTTGCCAATTGGTGTAAGGGGGGGGGGGGCTCTTTTGATTATATAGTGAAAATACATTTATTCTTTTAAAATCTTTTCCTTTGCTCCTGGGTATTATGCCAATGATCCAAGTATATATATTTATGATGTAGAAAGTTGCATCTAGCAAAATGGTTAATTTCATGCCCCCTGGGTCAGGGGTATCAGGGTGGGGGTGGGTACATAGATTGAAAATAAATTAATGCTTTGAAATCTGCTTTTTAGTCATTAATGAACCATTTTATGATAAAATTTCCAAAATTTTGAAATATGTGGCCCCAGGGTCAGTGGTTACTTTGGGATGGGGTGCACAACTGGTTTGAAGTGGAAGTCTATTTTCTCTTTGTTACTCTGTTCTACCTCTGGGTATTGAGTAAATAGAGTAAGCATGCTAAGTTTATAATTATAATAAGCAATGGTGCCCCTTTCAAAATTCTGAATTTCGTGGCCTCTGCTTTAAAACAGGAACCAAATTCAATTGTTGGAAAGTTGTTATGTGATACTCAGGTGACCTATAAGGCCCGTGGGCCTCTTGTATTGAACAAGGTTTTGTAATCTGACTACATTTATATATATTATATTGGACAAGGTTTTGTGTGTGTTTTTTATAGGGAATTGAATATTGTAGATTTCCAATGGATTTCATAAAAAATTTGCACAAATTGTAAATATAATACATTTCCCCATTATTATTTGTCATTTACTGTTGAAAAATGCTAATAAGTCTGATCCTGATGCTAAGAAGATGAGATGGCCATTCATCAGATGAATTCAAAGACTGTTCTTTCTTTCCCTCTATTTCTTTTAAAGTGATATACATTGAATATTATTAAGTAGGCAGATTCACAATGTGTGAATCCCTGAAATGTTAACTTAAATTGTCATAGAAAATGGCTGGAGTTTTATCAACATAAGAAAATAATTACATAATAATTTACAATTTGTGTTTCATTACCAGTAATGTTTTTGGAGTTCGGTATAAAGGTTATGTAAGATTCTTAGCATGCATTACAGGCAGCATATCCTGTACACTTATGTTCCTTGTTGTACACTGTTTCCAATGATATAACTGTCCAGGCTACTGTTTGTCTTGTTGAACCCCAATATTGTTTCAGATTGAAGATGAGATGATTCAGTGTGTGATTTGTGAAGACTGGTATCACGGAAGAGTAAGTAATGGTTTAGAAAAATTTTATTCAAAGATTGTTCTGATACTCTGATTTCATTCCCAAGCCCTGCATAATTACACTCTCTTGAAGTGCACTTTCCAGCCCATCTGAACCAAAATTCAGTTGAAATTTCCTGATCAAAGTTTGCCCATAGGGTAACTTTTCATATTTCTGATAATTTCTCCAGAAACTTTGATGGGCTAACTTCAACCAAACTTAGCAGTCTTTGTTAGATATGAAGATGCAGATGTGCTCAAATAAGGTCATTCCTCTTGACAGGAGCATTAAGAGGCATTATTAAATATCAAAAATGGTAAATAAAAAAAAAATGAAGAAGCACTAACTTTGTCCTCATAAATACATTGTAGATTCAAATGTGTACAAAACATGGATCCAAATATATACAGTTGTAATGAAATTGAAATTGAAAAAAAATTACAAATAGATGCATATGGTTTTGTATGTCTCAGCAGAAGTTTGTTTCCTTAAACATTAAATTTTAAAACATCAGTTACTGGTAATATGTATAGAAATAGAAGTTTCTAGCACCAAATGAATGTTTTTCTTTGAATGTTGACAGCATTTGGGTGTTGAAACTCTGCCTTCCAGTGAGAGCTACACTGAGGTGGTGTGTGCAGATTGTATGAAGAAACACGACTTCCTGTGGGCTTACTCTGTACAGAGTCTAGGTAGGTTTTAGATAAAGCCTTATCATAAAAAAATCATTTTTTAACAAAGATTAACTATTTATTGCTACATTTTTAATTCACAATTCTTCAGTTTGGAAGCAATCTGTGGCTGCAAATTTTCACAACAGAGTTAACATTCTATATCAGTAAAAATTTAGTTTCTGATGAGAAATCTTTGCGAGTAAAAGAATGTTGCAATTTGTGGATATTTGTAGATAGATAGTTTTGATTACTGTAGAAGTACTTTTTTCCGCGGAATTATGACCCCATGGAAAAAAGTACGTTTACAGTATATGAAATTATTTTTTGAAGAGAACTTGTCTGACTTCCTTAATCATAAGTCATTGCCATATAATATATGGTAATATATGATATATCTTTAAGTAAAAAAATTAAATGCCTTTGTTACTACTCATCAAAAACAGTTTGAAGGGATTATATGGTACACATGTACTTCAAAAAGATAAGAAGAGACAACATTGTTAAAAAATGATTTTCAGAACAAACTGAAATGAAAGCCTGTGATAAAACAGACTTTATTCCTTTATAATGAGTTAAATGACCAGTATACTTTATTATTATATAGCTATTGAATAGTCTCTAATAAAATACTACCAAAAATCGAGAGAATTTTAGCGTTCAATATCTTGATGTTTTATTGAACGCTGACTTTGTTTTACGTGTACGAGTATGCCCGAAACATTCCGAATACCAGTGTTCAATATCGAATGCCCCGTTGTAAACAAAAAAGTTGTCTGGTCAAATTCTCAGAGTTAAATTAACGAAATGAAGTGGATATAGGTAAGATGTGTTTATTTTTCACACAAAATGAAATTATTTACAGTATTAAAAATTCAGTACGTATTAGACCGATTAAAACCTGAATAAGCAAATCATAATGCTCTGTAGGGTCATCGGAATGATGCGATATTGAACACTTACATGACAGGCGTTAATTTGAATACCGATATTGAAAAAATCATTCATTTGCCTTTTTAGTTGGAATAATTATTATAAATTATGTGGAAATGTTTTAGCTATATAATAAAGGAGTTATTGAACTTATATTGGTGAATATTGGCACTTGTTGGCTTTTCAAATGCACTCACAAGCTTGTGCATTTGAACAGCCAACTTGTGCCAATATTCACCAATATAAGTTCAATAACCTTATATTATCATTTTCAGATACAAAGTGTTTGGTGACAGAGGATACATCTGCAGAGGTTAATGTGGAAGAAACTTCTCCAAACAAAAAAGAAAACCTGGAAGATACTTGCTCTGATCAGGTGAACACATAGCATTTACATACTCAAACAACAAAAACAACTGGTAGACTTTTTCTTGAAGTAATAGTGCTTTTCCTATTAAAAAGTAAGGTATTAAACAAGATACTAATAATGTGTGTAACTTATTTTTTGAGAAAATTATAAGGGATTTTTTATGAAACAGCATTGACATGGATTTTTCAGGGAACAAGTAAAAGCACACAAAATGACAGCCACTGTCTCCTGAAGGATATACAGACAAGAGATGTAACTTTTAAGGACTCGGGGACATTCTGGCAGGATGGTTGGAGGAAAAAGCTTTGTAAATGTGCAGATTGTGTGGTAAATATTATTTTACTTAAATCAATTACCTCAGTTTTACTGAAGCCTATTCATTAATTCATCTTTTTAATTTGATGGAAGAAATGTTTTAGTGTATTAAAGCAGCATTTCTAGACATTTTTGATGTTCTATACTAGATTAATGATGTATGAATTTGGGGGTTGTGAAAAGCAAATGGAAACTTTGTTAAAGAAGATAAATTTATCATATTTACAGTACATATTCTGTCATATTTGATAGGTAATGTACAAAGAAAGAGCCCTTGGATTTCTGATTGACGAATCAGACACTGTACATAAATATGAAGAGCGAGGCAGGGACAAGGCTGTTTCCTCCTCTCAGTATGACAAGGGGCTCCAGGCTTTATCCTCCATGGACAGGGTACAGCAAGTCGAGGTTCTTCATGGTTAGTGACTGATAGAATTTGATAGATTTTCCAAACAGAATATATTCTTTTTGTTTTCCTTAAAGAAGGAAAATGTTATCAGACAGGTAAACCAAATTGCTTCTTATTATAATTTCCAGGCTTCAATGACTTGAAGTCAGAGCTAACAGATTATTTGAAAAAGTTTGCTGAAAATGGAAAGGTAAGATTGTAACTGTTAATAATCAATTATATTTGTCTTCACTTATAACCTCAAGAATGCTAGACTACCTGTGCATGTATAAGAAATTGTATTTAATTTAAAATTAAAAACATGACATATAAAGAAAAAGAATATGTCAGACAAAATCAACTGGATTGAAAATTAAGCTACTGGAATATGTATTTAATAGGGATGTCAACGAATAGTCGACTATTCGACTGTCAGTCGAATGGACCGACGATCGAATAATGAAGCAACATTCGAATATTAAATAAATGGAAGAAAAGGGGATGATAATGAAATGTTCATCTCAAAACTAAGAAAGAAAGGTCCTTTCTCAAACTATACAGCTGTATAGTGCACGTCCACAGACGAATAAGAGCTCAATCACAGTCACAGTATATAAGTAATTTTCCACATTGTACATATTGAAAATACAGTAATTACATATACCGCGATAATCATTTCTCAATCACTGTCTTCTTTTTTTTGTTATGTACGAGGGGTGTTAGAAAAGTTCGCGGACAAGTTCTATTATGAGCACGCTATTATCTTGAAACCGGTCAAACTTTCCAGATAAAATCTTTACCTTTTTTCCAATAAATATACAAGAATTTGGTGCTCTCCGGTGATTATTGAAAAATATACAGCATTTTTATTTTGATAAAAGTTGCTTCACGGAGCATGCTACATTTTGGCACGTTTACATCACAAAGACCCTTTATTAAAAATTAAAAATTGCACAATTGTAGCGCAAAGAGATTTATGATATTTTACCTGCAGCTTAAGTATGCAGGAAACGTCACTGGGAAAAATTTTGAACTAAATTGGACGGTATATGACTGTTTTATAGCCGTTTATAAATGATCAACGCGTAAAAAGACAGCCAAAAATCGGAATGTCATTGAGCGTCGTGGAGCACTGCACTACGTAAAAATTATGTGTGCAGACAGAGAAATGTCTAAAAAGAGATTAAAATGTTCAAGATGCCGCCGGAAATTTCCTACACATACAAAGAACAAGTTTTCAAATGGTTATAGCGTCATAAGAATGGAAGGAGGGACATTTTAAATGATTAACTCCATCGATACTTCAATACCCCCTTATGGCATGGACGCTGCGTTGCACCCATATGGTTTTGCTTAGTTTCCATACCTGATCGATTAAGTGCATAGACTTTTTTTTCTATTTTTTAAGATCTCAATAATATACGAATCAGTACAAAAGACATTATAGTAGAAAAGTAACATGTCTTGATATAGATATTCAATTTTAAAGTAGAAAAATGATAAGAAAAATCTAAGAAATGAAAGATTTATAAATATAACTGCGACAACGCTTAACGGGTTGAAATTTGGTTGTCACGTCGCTTACGTCAAGTGATTGCTCCATGAATCCCATGACCCCATAGTAAAAATAGTTCTAAAATTTCAAGATTTTATTAAATGGACCTGATTTTTTACATACCAATAAACAAAATATAGGAATTCATTCAGACATAGGTCATACTTCACAGTACACAATAGATTTTCCGTAATTCAATGTGTCCGCGAACTTTTCTAACAACCCTCGTACGTAGAAAATTATGCAACGCTATACTGGACTGCTAAAATTATTTAATTGACTTGTACCAATTATATTTATAAACTCTAGGAATTTCAAATGCTTAGGAACACAACATTTGCATAGCCGTGAAGTTTTAAAGTTTGATAATTATTAAAACAATAATCTGACATGAAAGACATTTTGATGTGTAGCTTGGGCAATCATTAATTGAACAAACAGTAGTTTACATTTTCATCGGAGGTGTGGATAGTGTGTGTTTACAATTCTCCATTTCCAATTTATCTCAAATTTCCAATTTATTTTAATCAATAAGCTTTCAAAAACACTGTGCTATAAAAAGATAATAAATGCTCCGAATAGTCGACTATCGTTCGAATAATGCAATCGAATGTTCGACTAAGGAAAATTAATATTTTGACATCCCTAGTATTTAACCTAAACCTAAAGAAAATTTTAAACCATTGGTTTCAGTACATGAGAAAAAAACTTCTTTCCATGAATTTTGTGATTTACCTGTGTAATATAATGACTTATTTCATTAGGTTGTAAGAGAGGAGGACATTCGAGAGTTTTTCTCTGGAATGGAGGCCAGAAAGCGACAAAGGGCCACAGGACCAATTCCTTACATGTGCAAATGAGACTTAACAAGCTTTATAATCAGGTCTCAGTATTTCATAGACAGACAAAGAAGGTTTTATTCTGTTTATATTTATGCCCTTTCAAACAAAGATGCAAAGGCAGAAAATGTGAAAATGATTTTTTTACCAGAAATTTTGAACAGGTAGTGCAAGGGCTTTCTTTTGTTTACTTCTTGTGATATGAACTTCTGATGGGAACCAACAGTTTTGTCCTTTGAGTTTTATCTCATTTAATGCTTTCACCTTGGACACTATTTTTGAATGATTATCTATGGCTTTCACATTTCACACATATACATGTATTCCATGTTAAAAGAGCTCTTGGGTACCAAGTTTTACCTTTTGACCTTGATGTTTGACCTCCTTTTGAAAAATTTTAACTTGACCGTAAGTTTTGAATGGTAGGTCCTAGGTGCCAGAGCAATAATATTTCAAATGTATTGTCTTTGTTTCAAGCAGTTCGTTTGTGTACCAACAGTTTTTGACCGTTGGACCTTGATATTGGAGTTTAACCCAATTTTGAAGAACTTTTAACCTTGGTCATCAATATCTGAATGGTTAATGCAAGGGCTCTTTTATTTCACAGGCACATCCTTGTAGAAAGACCTTTCTTTAGGTAACAACTGTTCTGATGTTTTGTTCTAGATTGACTTGCATATGAACTTGAATCTTTTCCCTTAGCTGTGATACAGGGACCTTTGTGTTTCACGAACATGTCTTATTTTTAAAGAAGTTTTTTGGTTGATTTTTTGTACAAGCTAGTCCTATCAAACTTTAACTCCCACTCATTTTTCAAATCAGATATATCTGAAATGAGATTTAGGTTACTTATAGTCACTTGCTTTCATATACATGTACATTTTGTATACTGTAGAATCATTAGGACAGATGTGTGTGGATTATGTGGGTCACCTTTTTCCAAGAATTTACATCCCCATAAAGAATTATTTTTTCAACATATGTATACATTTAATCTCATGTACATTCAAGACAGCCACCAAAATTACACCCCAGTGAACCAATGAAATTTTGCATGCCCGTGAACATTGACCCCTAAGAATTCAAAATGATTCCACAGTAAGTGATAATGTTAGTATTGTAGGTTCATTCACAAAGAATTATAAGCAAAGTTTCGACCATACTTGCATGGAAACTGGGGATCTGCAATATTCCATATTCCTCTTACCAGTTATCCAGTATTTTCTTTGAGCCACATGGAAAATTATTATGTACACATTTACCAAATTGAGTCATGGGAATTGTGTAACATGTATATTGAATTGGTGATCAGTGGATAAGTTGTAACTGAAATCAATGTATACAATCAATTACATAATCTACAGATTGTGAATACATTATCCAGTATTCAAAACGATTTTGATAGAGGCAAGGCCTCACTTATTTCTTACTGAAGATGAGAGGGGTAAAGACAGTATAATTTTAAATTTTATTTTTGTCTTGTCTTGAGATGTATATTTAGTTACAAGTTACAAGAAAGCTTTTAGTATGATGTTGTGTATTTATATAATTCTCTTTTTTAAAAAATTAATGAATAAATGTGGAAAGTAACTAGTGGAAATTCTTTTCTGATAGATTTACAACAGAAGATTTTACGAAAGAGCTTATGACTAAGAACATAAGTTGTTCATGTAAATTTCTAATTTACATTAAAAGTTCATGATAAATTTTTTAAAAGGAATATAGAACGATATTTTTTTGCAAGGAATTTGAAACATTTATAAATTGTGCAAAATTTTACTGTCACTTAACTTTTGTAGTCAAAGTAAGAAGTTCTTTTCTAAAAAGGCCGTTGGTTCTTTAAACAATTCTCAGGTTTTACCCACTAGCCATATGCATTCCAGTTTTTAAAAATATTTTTGGTTTTTTTTAGCTCACCTGAGCCGAAGGCTCAAGTGAGCTTTTCTGATCACATTTTGTCCGTTGTCAGTCCATCTAGCTGTCCGTCTGTAAACTTTTCACATTTTCGACTTCTTCTAAAGAACCACTGGGCCAATTTTAACCAAACTTGGTACAAAGCATCCTTGGGTGAAGGGGAATTTAAATTATAAAAACGAAGGGTCAGGTCCTCTCAAAAGGGGAGATAATCAAGAAAAGACAAAAGAAGGTGGGGTCATTAAAAAATCTTCTCAGGAACCACTGGGCCAGAAAAGCTGAAACATGTGGAAGCATCATGGGGTAGAACTACTGTGAAACTTATGTGGAAGCATCATGGGGTAGTGTAGATTCTAAATTTCAGTCCATGACCCCTGGGGGTTGGGCGAGGCCACAATAGGGAATCAAAAGGTTTTCATAGAAATAAATAGAAATTTTTTTTAAAAAATCTTCTTCTCAAGAAATACTTGGCCAGAAAAGCTGAAACTTATGTGGAAGCATCCTTGGGTAGTGTAGAATTTAAATTGTTCAAATTATGACCCGTTGGGTACGATGGGGTCGCAACAGGTATTACAAGGGGGAAATCTGGTTATGTATAGCATGGACAAAGCTTCTCAGGTGAGTGATGTGGCCCATGGGCCTCTTGTTTAACAAGATGATTTGAGCTAGAGATCCTGTAGATATGTTATACGGTTTCAGAATTTTCATCATGAAGGTCATATGGGGAATATACTATTTTCTATTTTAAAAAGGTCCTAAAACTCCGCTTCCATTGACCACAATACCCATAATATTATATTTTGAAATTTGGTGTCTAAAAATTACAAGGGTTTCCCGCGTGATACAGTGGTAAGAACGTCTGCTCCAGAGTGGCGGAGTACGGAATTATCGCCAAACCTCCTAACTCCGTCACTTTCGAAAAACTGCGCTGTTTGTAAATGAATGCGACTGTGGCGACATTTTCTGCATACTGTAATAGTCAAGTTCAACAAGCTAATTCGGAGAATTTGTGTACTCCGCTTAGGGAAAAAAGACCATGCGCAATTCGGGGGTGGGGGGTATTTCGGATCTCCCCACCCACTGAATTTGTAGAATTATTAAATGTATACATGTATATTGAAGCAAATAAAAAATGCCAATATGGATATGAAGAAATGATTGCTTATTCTCATTATGTGTATAAGAAAATTCTTTTTGTGTAGAATATTTATCACACTACTGTAATGATGATTTTATGAGTTTGACGTCATAAATTTTACATGCTGAATGCTATCTTTTAGTGGAAAAAAGTATTTCAAAAAAAAAAATTATGTATTGTGCGGGACTCGAATCCGGGGCCTTCTACATTTCAAGCGAGAGACATACCACTACACCACGGAACCACTTTGTATTATCGGAAATTATATGCAAACATGTACATGTATATATTCATAGATCAACGTTCGCTATTGTCACAATTTTACACAATGCATGGTTTCTAATTTAGCCTTTATTAAACAGTTCTAATAGATGCAATAAGAATAGAAAGTCCGACAACAACCTGTATTATACGTAATAAATCTTCGCATGACCCTGTGCTAAAAATAGTACCAAGCGACATTTAATACGATAAATACTAATAAAACAAACGGGGCGGGGCACTTTGAGAGGGATGAGAGAGGCCCTAGGAGTTTGGTATAAAATTTCATTGCAAAAGATCTTGAAATATCGCCCGGAGACGATAGTGTTACACACAGACAGAATGTATAAATTTACGACCTTGAACTTTGACCTTTTGACCTCAAAATCAGTACGGGTCTTCCTTAGACCAGAGGTAGTTGTTGTGCAAAATTTCATTGCGAAAGCTCAAAGGGTTCTCGAGATATCGCACAGAAACGAAAGTGTTATAACAGACAGAATTTATTGATTTATGACCTTGACGTTTGACCTTTTGATCTCAAAATCAATAGGGTTCTTCTTTATGCCATAGGGAGTTGCTATGCTCAAAGGGTTCTTGAGATATCGTGCGGAAACGAAAGCGTTACAGACAGACAGACAGACAGGCGGACGGACGGACAGCTAGACGGACAGACTCAAATTAAGGGGGACAAAATAATGCGTCAAAAGACCATTAAAAAACACCTTATTTTAATATGCATGGTTTTATCATTTTTATGTGAAATCAGGGTGTTTTCCGCTAATGGTGACGGAGTTTGGGTATTCGGAGATAATCCTTACGTTCGAATCCCACACGTGGAGACCGGTCCCTCGGATGAGACCGTAAGAGCCGCGTTCACGTGTCGCAGTAGGTTCTGGCACGAAAAAGATCTGCCTCTGCTCAATGGCCGTGAATGCCGAGTATACGACAAAATTTCTTGCTCTCCACCGGCAAATGGTTGCGTCTCCATATGAGTGAAAAATTCTCGAGATGGACGTTTAAACAATATGCAAACAAACTGTAACAAAGTACGAATCCTGGTCACGGCACCAAATGCATCAAAATAGGAGAAAAATGCGACAAACCAGACCGGGATTAGAATGCAGGCTTCCTAAATCTTTGGTCATTGCTTTGCTAACTGAGATCTTGCTATCAACGATCGAACCCATCTACCGCCACAATAGAATAACGTTCGTGGCTTCTTTGCTAGTGAAGTACAAGGGGCTAGCTTGCATTTACTGGCAATCACTGATGTGTGGGTATTACTGTATATTTCTGTGATTGCAGTGAAAAAAATTGAAAAAAAAACAACAATAAAAGCATGAACAATCAGATGAAATTGGCATAATTAATCACAGGTGAACTGATCGATCACAATGTATCATAGGAAGTTGGGTGAATAAGACTAGCGAAGTATCTTTTGTGTAAGAAATAAAGTCAGAAGAACAATATCCACAATTAGCAACAATTTCATAAGATGATTTGTCTGTGAAATGACATACACACACCAATGAGGAAAAATTGATCATTTAAATGCACTTCAATATCAATTTTCACAATTGAGAAACTGATTCTTGTAAACTCCAATGAATAAGAATATGCCTGGAATTTTACATGTAAAAATTAATGTATAATGGCCAAAAGTCAAAAAATGTTCATTATTGACAGACTGAATGTCATGTTCCCCGATCACCCGCATTCTCAATTACTTTGGTTTACATAGTTTTAAATTCTCTGAATTCTAAAACTTCTTTGGAACAATGCCAGATTAGGCAATAGTTATAAATGAGAGTTTGAGAGTTAAGTGCTTTTTTAGCACACAATCTTCATAAATAGATATTTAAACTGCATAGCATTATGCAGTTATTGGGGTCAGTGCGATGAATTTATAGGTACCCAGGGAGTACAAATTAACCTTGACCGAAGGGCTGAAATATTAATAAATCGCTGTAATTGTGAATTTGGGAGGTAGGCAGGTATGATAAAAGACTGTGTTAACTGAAAATATCGATGGCATTCAAATTTCACACATATATTCTATGTTAAAAGAGCTCTTGGGTACCAGGTTTTACCTTTTGACCTTGATGATTGACCTCCTTTTGTAAAATTTTAACTTGACCGTAAGTTTTAAATGGTTGATGCCAGAGCATAATATATCTTTTCCACCGTGGCTTACCACGTGCACGATGATCTGAGTAATAGTTCTTTTACAAATCGATATATAAAACTGATTTATATTTCGCACCGTGCATTGCTCATGAAACAATTTACGAGGGTCATATTATAGTTTTTGTTTAAATTTACAATGGATGTAAGTGTGGGTATTTATTGCCATTTAATGTGTTCTAAGCACCGATTCAGATCAGGCACACGGGAGACCAAAAAACAAAAAAGGTCCACAGTTATCTTAAGACCCTAAATATCAAGAGAGGCAAAATCCGACAGGCGGTCGCTGTGAATTATGTATATCATTATAGCAGGAATGCTGTAAGAATCTCTCGGAGAGATCCCAGGATTATCGGAACTGTTACCGGATCAAAGGTCACATGATCTATCGAAAATCACTCGCCGATGCCTCTGCGGTTCTGATGCACTATTATCAGTGAATTATTCAGAATGGCCATATGGCGTTTGCTTAATTAACGTAACTTGAAGGTTTTGTTGCGGCGAATTCCAATCAACAGGTTCTCAAGGGAAGAATAACTTAGAATGCACCCTCATCTTGTCCAACACATGACACACTTACATTGGTGTATGTTTGACATATTATCACAATCGTTTTTCTTTCGTAAAAACATATAGTGCAAACTGCAATACATTTATTGCTACACCCCCCTCCCTATCCACACACACAATAATTTAAAAAATTGAAAAATATGCCCACTAAGTGAATATGGGAAAAAAAGTTTGAAAGGACATTTCTTCCCTCTAAATAAGACATTATTGCCATTCGTTTTATCTAAAAATGAAAAAGTCTGCATGTTAAAAATACAATCGAACTGTTGAGTTGATACCGGTAATAAGCAAATTCGTTGGCGGAATATTTGAAATATTCCTCGTCAAGACAAAATCCGACGAGTATTTACTTTTTCCTGTAAAATATTCTCCAAAAGCAAATAAAATGCGAACTTCTCGGTAAAATTAGTATTTTATTAAGATGAGGGCATTAGGACAATAGCTTGAAGGTAATCATTAATGCAGTCGGCAATATTTGCACACAGGAAATGGAATTATAAGCACTACACTATAAGCATTTGGAATAAGCCGAGGTTTTGATGTTGAGATCAGAAGTACACTGTTATTTGAAGCGTGACTTCCACTTAAATGAACTATTTCTGTGTATTTGCTCTGTCATTTTAAACTTATTTTCGTAATGAACATAATCTCCTTCGACACAGCAGGGAAGAAGAATATCAACTGTTATCAGACAACAAGACTCGCCCAATAAACACTTGCTAATTTTTAAGCAATATTTTTTTTCTCAGATAATGGAAGATTTTTTTCATGTGGGGATATTAATTATTAGGGATGATAAGCGAATACGATGAGAAGTGTCAATTTATCTCCTGATCAGTTGTGGTATCGATTTTGAGCGTCAATACACGGTACCTTGCTCCACGGAGAGTAAGCACAGTCGGAAAAGAGCGTCGGACGAGTAACATCAAATTACATTCCACAAAACTCGGAAGATCGCCGAGTGAGGATCTGTCCACAACTTGATAAACTTTTGTTTGATTTTATTTGTCAGAAAATGACACTTAACAAAGTTAGAAATTTCCCAGCAGTAGGTGTGTAAGATGAAGGTTTGAGGGGAACTTTTTGCAATGGGTTTCAGTACGCATCGTTTTGTTGGGTCGGTGGACCCTAATCTGATATGTGGAATTTGCAGTTCTGTTATAGAGGATGCTGTGTTGACGCCTTGTGGACATACTTTTTGCTATTGCTGCCTGGAGACTTGGATGAGTAAACCGCGAGTAAATTCATGTCCTGAGTGCAGAAGTACTATGGCTCTGAGGGACGTAAAGCCGGTACTTTGTCTTCGTAATCTTGTGAATGGTTTTGATGTCATGTGTGATAACAGCGAACGTGGATGTAAGTTAGTTGTGAAATTAGAACGGTTGAAATCCCATTTACAGGTCTGTGGATATACCCCTATAAAGTGCGCAGGGTGTTCCGAGATGGTGAATCGGTCAGAACTTGCAAACCATCAAATGTCTTGCGAGGGCATTTCAGCTTCTTTGAAGGATGAAAACTACGATTCTTACATGTACAAATCTTTAGCAGCAATATCCCTAGAAAATGAAGCTACCTCTTTGGAACTTTCGGGACTCCTTGCAAAGATTTCGTCTTTGGAATTTCAATTGAAGTCACTGAAAAGGGACATGCAAATCTCCGAGTCAAAAAACCGTGTCCTTGAACGTGAGTACAGGAAAACTAAGGACGAGCTTCAACAGAAGAGAAATGAAATTCTCGAAGTCCAGTACTCCGAGTTTGACCCGGACTATGACTATGGTTACACTCCGCAAACAGTAGCCAAATTGTCCTTACTCGTCGCTAGATTTCTGTTGAAGAAACCGTCGTATGTGGACAGCGACAAAATTTTTGCGGCTATCAAACGTTCGTACGAGCAGTATGCACGTTGTGGAAACCAGTATGAATATGATGTTCACATGCTTGTTGCCACCGCTTTTGCGAGTAATTGGTTCAGCGAAAGTCAGAGAATTAACTTTCATTGCTGGCTTCAGAGTCTTGCTAGATATCGTCAATATGCTAATACGGGGATAGATTCAAGTGAACAACATATTTACCAATGAAAATGATATACAACTGAACGTAAACAATTATCATTGCATACCTGTAGGACATTGACTTATATAGATCGATTTTAATTGCAACCTTTGCTTTGTTGAAATGTTCAGACACAAGCTTGAAATTTTACCTTTATATGCACTGAAATATCTGTTTGAAATGAAAACATTTAAAATCTGGGATATGCTGATTTTTAAAAACCCTTAGAAACTTTAAAATGAATTGTGAATAAATTACTAGTTTCCTCGTATGGAGTTAATGACGGTAATTAGAGGTTTATGTTTTAGATTTAGAAAAAAAGGCTTTAGCTTTCTGTTCAGAAAGTACAACAGTGTTTAAAATGTCGTCATCTCTAATTGTGATGAAAGTACGACATTGCTTGATATATAGAGTTTAAAAAAAGTTAAACGCTTGACTTCAAACTTAAGATCACTGTAGACTTTTCAAGTCATTTAAATCTTGATTATCTTTTGTATAAGTATTATTACTCAGAAATAGGAGCATTATATAATGTTTTTAGAAAGAATATATAAGTAATGTATCTTATTATGTAAATATAAGAAGTTTAAAAAAAAAGGTTGTTTGGATTTCGGGAAAACAAGCTTTTAAGGATAAAATCCTTGTTTTATAAAGTCATTAAAAATTTTGTGAAATAAATACATATATATGTCCACTTTATAAAAAGTTTTTTTTTCTTTTCAGAATTGTGTGTAATTCTGTTTACTGCATGCAATCTATATATACAATTTTGTTTAAGGAAAAAATTAAGTTTTCGAGATTCGGTCATCCTTTTTGTATAGTGCACTATTTGTGTATTCCAGAAATCGGTAATAAACCATTAATTTGACAATGTTTCCTATTTTATCGTTTGTGTTGACTTCCTGACGCTGTGTTCCTAACAATTATCCCAGGATCAATAGACCCTATCTCCCAGCAAGATCTATTGGCACTCAATACTGTAGAAGACTTATTTCCTGCTATTATTATTTCATAAAATGATAAAACTGAGAAAGAAATGTTATCAAATAAACAATTATCTTATAATAAATCCAAACTGGAATATTTTTATTGAATGATTCTGACCGAAAGAAAACAATATTTCTCATTCCAGTTAAGACTGTTCTTCAGCGTGTTTGATACTGAAAATTTTATTGAGTAGAAATAAACTGATAGTTGAAGGTTTGAGTGCAGTTAAAAGTATCGAGTGCAAAGAAATAATGATAGGCCGAAGTCTATTGGGAGAAGTAATCGTCCTTTGAAGAGTCATTTTATAAAGTGTGGCACGGTGAGAACGATTATGAAAGACTCAGAATTTCAAGGGCAATAAATTTACATATTTACCTGAATACATTAAGAAAATTATACCCTGGTCGATCATTACCCGTTTTTTAAAACATCTAAAGGTTGCTTTGAAAAATTAGGAGAAAATATAGCGATGAAAATGCGCACGATTTTCAACGTGTATAACTGAGTCACTTATGATCTAGCTGCAGATCTGTAACTCTCCAAAAAAATAATTTGACAGACCGTAGAGCTACAGTGCCACCCATTGAAAAAACTGTATATTTATTGCGCACAAAAAAGTGCGCTGTTTATCAATTTATTTCTCAATGTTTTTGAAACTATAATCTCAAAATATTACGAACCGTGTATTCCTAACTCAATCTTTCACTGTTTCCACAACAAAACATACCTTATAGTTGATGTTTATAGCCCTCCTGGCCCTGAAATCGAGATCATCGAAAATTTCGTCTGTTTATACTGCCATTTTGGTTTGTAAGATAATTCGGCCCAACGCGCTTAGTGTAGATGTCAACTACGAATTCAAAGTACTTAGTAGAAGAGTACGGATTTTTTTTTAAATCTAAATTTTTTGCAATTGAGGTAAGAATTTGGAAGAATTAATCCATACACAAGCACAACTTTTTGTGCGCAATAAATATATATACATTTTTTTCAATGGGTGGCACTGTAGCTCTCCGGTCTATCAATATATTTTTCGGAGAGCTACAGTTCTGCAGCTACTTATGATCAGGAGACCAATTGCAAGTGGTCCCTTTTCGTCCGTCGTCATGCGTTAACATTTGAACATTTTGAGCGTCTTGTCTGGAATTGCTGAACCAAGTTCAATGAATTCTCACAAGTTAGGATATTCTCTCGGTAAAGATGGAGAAATTTCATCTTGATTTTCAAGGTCCCACCGAGGGCCTTAGGTGTGGGGCTAAAACCATCAAAATTAATGATATCATTACTTTACTCCTGGACACCAAGCAGTCAAGCTATTTTTATTGAAATAAGTACATGTACATATATTGATTTTTCTACCAATATTTTGAAATTCGTGGCCCCAGTAGCAGGGGTTACGGTAGGGTTCTAATGATCATTTAGCGAAAAACAAATGACTTGTCTAAAAATCTTCTCTCCACTATATACGATATAGACTATAGTTACATGGTTATGATATTACAAAAGTTGTGGAATTTATGACCCCAGAGTGAGGAGATCTGTTGGGGGGACTGAGGGTGTATTGTTTTTATTGTGAAAGCCCATTGATTCAATCTTTGAAAATTTTCTTCTCTGTTTCTGTCTATTAAGCAAACATAATTATGAGGTATATAGTAATGATCAATAAACTTTTTTATAAATATATCGTATTTGACTGAGACATGAAAAGAGAACCTATGTATAAGTAAAAAACAAAATATGTTTGTGAAACACTATGCGCCCGGCGGCAACAAAGTTCGGAAAAAAGCTATTTTTAGCATTAAGGTTACAGTCAAGGTCACAAGGTCATTGACCTTGATATCATTTGAAAGAGCTTGATAAGTGGAGTATGCGTAATATGAAATCTCAATCTCTCATGGTTCAAAAGTTATAGCGAGGTTCAAAAAAGATATTTTTAGCATATAGGTCATAGTCAAGGTCACAAGATCATTGACCTTGGTGTCATTTGAAAGAACCTGGTTAGTGGAGTATGCTTACCAAATATGAAGTCTCTATCTTTCATGGTTCAAAAATTATGGTGAAGGTTAAAGTTTGCAGAAAAAAGCTATTTTTAGCATAAAGGCCACAGTTAAGGTCACAAGGTCATTGACCTTGGTGTCATTTGAAAGAATTTAATTGGTGTAGTATGCATACCAAATATGAAGTCTCTATCTTTCATGGTTCAAAAGTTATGGTGAAGGTTAACGTTCGAGACAAACAAACAAAACAAACAAACAGACAGACAGACAGACAGACAGGACAAAAACAATATACGCCCTGGATCTATCGATCCGGGCGCATAATAAAAAAGGTGTACAGTGTATTTAAAACGGCTTATTGAGACTTAAAAAAAGAAGAGTTACATTATCGATATATAACTATTACCGGTATTATTGATGTGTGATAATTATTTTATATTAAGAGAATCTTTCACAGAATGAGCAGTCAAATCTTTAAACCCAAATTGGCATTTTTCGTTTGCCTCAGTACATAATTTAATAATTATACAAATCCGGGGAGGGGGGGTGACCTCCCATTCTGAGCATCCTCCTCCTTTTTTCCTTCAGCGGGGGACACAAATTCTCTGAATAAGCTTGTTGCAATTGAATTTTATACCATGATGATAACTCCCTATACCCCCACTCCCTTCTGTCTGTGCCTCCGTTCGGCTGTATTTCTGTCTGTAACACTTTCGTTTCCAAGCAATATCTCGCTATTGATTTTGAAGTCAAATGGTTTAGTAGAGGCTAAACTAGACACACTTGGTTTTTTGTAACATTTAGCACTGTAGATGAACGTGATGTAAACATGTATACAATATGTATGTGACCTATTGTTTGCATTTATTTCCTCCTTAAATCAAGTTTGTCAGTGGTGGAGGGGAAAGATTTTCGCTTCGCATGCCAGAGGCTCCCGGTTCAAATCCTGGTTGATCCTTTTTGGGGGACTTTTTTTTTATCAGTTAAGGACCAAATGATAATATTTAAGCATCCTGAAATGAAGATGTTATGACGTATGGCGTGTACAAAATATTATCATTGTGTGATAAGTATTTTATATTAAAAGAATCTTCATACATGTATATACACATTTAAAGAATAAGCAGTCAATTCTTTATATCCCTGTTGGATTTTTTTTAATTTGCTTTAGTGCGTAATTTAATAATTCTGAAAATTCAGTGAAGGGAGGGGGTGGGGGTACGACCCCCCCCCTCCCATTTGAGCATCCTCCTCTTTTTCACTCAGCGGGGGACACGAATTCTTTGAATAAGCTTGTTTAATAGAGGACCTTTGTACAGGAATTTTAAAAGTACATATATGTTCTTGTTTTTATTTTCAAAGATTATTATCGCTAAAATGTGAGTTACCATGCAAAAACAATATACGAGGAATATTCACCAGAAAACCGTCCTGAATATACTTCCAGATGAAGAGGGAGCGCCAGAGCCAATTAAAATGATTTCAGGCACCCTTATGTCCCATTTGAAAGGGGCAATTAGAAAAATAATTGACAATTTATAAAAAAAAAAAAAAAAAAAAAAAAGAAGCAAAAGTTAAAATCCTTTTCTGGTCTTATACTTTAAAAACCTTAGAGAAATAAAAGAAGGGGTGGGGTGGGGTACACAACCGACATTTCAAATAAGCATTCTCATACTAAAATAACATTATTATTTTAGAAAAAAACGGGACACCCCTCCCTGATAGTAAATGCCTGGATTTTGTTAATTGCTGAAAATCAGTTTGCTTGTCTCTGACAGGTTATCATTACTTGCATAAACTTATAAATACGTACTTACGCTTGAAAATGGAAAGAAGTCTCATACTTATGTTCGTTTTTAATTAAGTGTCTCTTATAAAAAATAAATAGAGAAAAAAAATTGTTAGATTTATATTCTTATATTTTGGTAATAGAGTTGTTGCGTTTACTTTATAGATCGGGATCGGGTTAGGCAAAGCAAGAGTTACTGTTCATTCTAGAAAATTCGCTGCTGTGGCGCTGCTACCCCGTTCCGGTTAAAAAAAAAATAACAACGTGAGTTTTCTAAGACATAGAAAGAGAAAAAAAATTCCGAGGGTATAAGAAGGTTTATTTAAAAATATTTAACAAGTACACAGATATTGTCGACAGGTATGGCGAAGTGGGGTGAAGGGGATCCACGCTGGATTGTGGAGGAGAGACCCGATGGAACTAACGTAAACAATTGGCACTGGTAAGGATAACAGGCGGGTAGGGACATACAATCTCTCTTTAGCTCTCTGAAAAAAAGATGTGTGAGCAAATCGATCTATCGAAGTGAAAAACTTAATCATATTGTCTGATTTTGACACGGTGTAATGACAGCAGTATTTCATAGGTAATTTTTAAAGCAAGAAAATAAGTACTTATAGTAACGTGATATCAACATAGAAAAGGTTTTTCTTAGTCATACGAATGTTGCTTAACAATGCATGTGACATTACTCGTGAAAAAAACCTCTTCAACCCATCTAACAAATACATACATTTAATGATAGACTTAGATAATTTATAAGTAACTCAGATAATTTATAAGTAATTCTAAGAGTGACATGTGTGCTGAATATGTATTACAGGGTGGAAAAGAATGCCACAGGTTGGTCAAAGGACAGACTGAAGGAACTTCTGACTGGTATTGTAATAGAAGATGATAAACGTAAGCTTTTTTTTGTTTTACATCTTTATTAAATTATATAAATACTATAAGTCATATTATGCTTATTATTGAAACCACTTGCACTTGTTTTGTGTATGGGGCACCCCCTACTTATTTTTACTACAATTAAGGTACATAACTCACTTTCAGGCATCCCTGCTTCAAGCTTGTATTCTGTTAATATATCAATCATTAACCTACTTTAAAATGACATTGTTCGCTTCAACAAGACACTTTTTACTTGTTAATTAAATCGTTTTAGACGTCTCTGGTTGAGCCTGATTTTTAGCTCTACTGGTCAGAGACCAGAAGAGCTTATGCGATAATAATGAGTCCATCGTCTGTCGAGCTGTCTGTCTGTCTGTCTGTCCGTCTGTAAACAATTTTTCAAAATGCTACTTCTCCTACAGTTTTGGTCTGATTTCAACATAACTGGGCACACATGTAGACTACACTAAGATACATAATTCTATGTATCGATTTTTGATTTCAATGAACGGTGTTGCTGTGGTTACTAAAAATAGAAATTTCTGTGAGATTCTTTTAAAATGCTACTCCTTCTACAGTTTTGGTCTGATTTCAATATGACTTGGCACACAAGTAGACTACACTAAGATACATAAATCTGTTTATCGGTTTTTGATTTCGATGAATGGTATTGCTGTGGTTACTAAAAATAGAAATTTCTTTGAGATTCTTTTAAAATGCTACTCCTCCTACAGTTTTGGTCTGATTTCAGTATGACTTAATACACAAGTAGTCTACTCTAAGATACATAATTCTGTATATCAGTTTTAGATTTCAATGAACGGTGTTGCCGTGGTTAATAAAAATAGAATTTTCTGTGAAATACATTTAAAATGCATTTCCTCCTACAGTTTTGGTCTGATTTCAATATGACTTACCACACAAGTAGTCTACACTAAGATACATAATTCTATATATGGATTTTTGATTTCGATGAACGATGTTGTCGTGGTCACTAAAAATAGAAATTTCTGTTAGATTCTTTTAAAATGCTACTCCTCCTACAGTTTTGGTCTGATTTCAATATAACTGGGCACACAAGTAGTCTACACTAAGATACATAATTCTATATATCGATTTTTGATTTCGATGAACGGTGTTGCTGTGGTTACTAAAAATAGAAATTTCTGTGAGATTCCTTTAAAATGCTACTCCTCCTACAGTTTTGGTCTGATTTCAATATGACTTAGCACACAAGTAGTCTACACTTAGATACATAATTCTTTATATCGGTTTTTGATTTCGATGAACGGTGTTGCCGTGGTTAATAAAAATAGAAATTTCTGTGAAATACTTTTTAAATGCTACTCCTTCTACAGTTTTGGTCTGATTTCAATATGACTTGGCACACAAGTAGACTACTCTAAGATACATAATTTCGCATATCAGTTTTTGATTTCGATAAACAGTGTTGCCATGGTTACTAAAAATAGAAATTTCTGTGAACTTTTTCCTCCTACTTCTGTAAACTTTTATTAAAAGCTACTCCTACAGTTGTAGTCTTATTGCAATCTTGCCACAAAAAGAGACTTAATCAAGGATCATTATTCTATTTATTGCTTTTATAAAAGTTTTATGTCCCAACTGCTACTTTTCTCCTCCTTTATTATAAGTACAAACCAGTAGAGCCACAGACTTGACAGAGACTTCTGGTTTAAACTTCTCATTTATTCCTCGAAAATAACCTCGATAAAGACTTTTGTTGGGATACAAATTTCCAGTTAGGGTTACAATGAAGGATAAAACCAGAGACCTTGGAATGGAAAACTCTGACGTCTGGTTTTATCCTACCCCCAACCTGAAGTTGTATTCCACCAAAACTCATTATTAATAATATGTATGTACATAATTTTCAAGGAATAAATGAATGTTTTACAATAAAGAGGCTCAACTAGAGACGTCTGAAATGATTTGATTGACAAGAATAAAGTCTATTGAAGCAAATGATGTCATTTTAAAGTACGTTAATGATTGATATATTATAAAAATTAATACAAGCTTGCTTGATGTGGGAGTGCCTGAAGATGAGTTAGGGACCTAGTGGTAAAAATAAGTAGGGGGGTGCCCTTTATACGAAAGAAGTGCCTGTGATTGAAACCCACTGAAATTATGTAACAAACAAAGTCATATGTTAATTGGAAGGAAAGTGAAATGATAGGTCCTAAATGAAAACAATTATGGAAATTAAAAAGTCGTCACAGAGTTAAAAATGAAAAAAATAATGGAAATTTAGTGAATTTCAGATGCAATAAAGTATGCTTTTGACTATTCCAGATTTCTGTGAAATCAAGGAGGTAACAAGCATTGAAGGGGAAGCATCAGCAAATAACAGAAAAGCCAAATTAATATTTTTCTATGAATTTGTTATCAAAGGGGAGTGGTCAGGTGAGATGATAGATTTTTAAATATGAATAAATCTATTAGAATGAAAAAAGAATAAATGCTATAAGGAATATAAGTAAAACATTTATAATGTATCATTGTAATAGATTGAATACTGATAGAAAAGATTTGATTTGAATTTTTCAGGTAATACACTGTAATATTAAAATGTGTTTTGCAGGTAAATTTAAGGATAGTGACAAAAAGTATAAAGGGAAATTTGAGATACCAAATCTGAGTGAAGAGAATGATACAGATGAAATTGATGTAAGTTAAGAGATTTTACTTCGCAAATGCACCATACATTGTATATGTTATGATGTTATACTTTAAAACATGGTGGTGTATTAAATGATGCATTTTTTTTATCAGTTTAATGTCACAGTCTCTAATGACTCGGATGAAGCCTTCAAATTAAAGGAATTTCTACGGAAGACTGGAGTCACTCTGGTGAGACAAAAGATGGCAGATTATTTAAATGATTTAAGGCATGGTAAGATCATAAGACATTATCAAAACGGTAGGAAAGAGATAAAACTTTTCTATGCTTGAACTACAACTCAAGAGTTAAGAAATCTGAATTTCTACCCCCTCCTCTATAACACAGTACAGGACCTTGTTCCTAAACAATGAGTTATTTTTATTACATTCTGTTTGAAACTTTTTTCTCAGCTTTCAACTCACCCAAAGCTATTGTTTCCAGTTTAACTGGAAATATCAGCATTAAAAATAAAAACAAAACCCTGATGCTCTTATGACTTTACATTCATTTAGTTTTTCCCTTTCAACAAATAGTGTTTATAGCTTTGTTTAGATCCTGACTTATTGATGATTTTTTTTTTTAATTTATCAGAGTACAGTAAAGGTGTTGTCTTGCCAACCAAAGGAGGACAACAGGCACCTGCTAAGACTGTAGCAGGAACAGTAAGTGTTTCCAAACATTTACATTTTAGACTTCTCCCAACAGCTTAAACCACTTGACTTCAAACTTGGCCCACATGGTCACAAATTTGGATGAAATATTCAATTTGATGAATACATGTAAATTATAGAATTATTTTGACTATTCTTTTGGAAAGCCGCCCAATATGTAGGAGCGTGTTAGAGGCAAACGCCTTAGTGCGGGTTTGCCCAGAATGCTTATATCAAAGTATCAACTTAACACTAGAAACATATATCAAGTTGAATCAGTTAGTTATGTATCTAGGTTGCCATGGTAACACGGAGATTTTCAGCTACTTCAAATATTTATCAAGCCTTGATAAGGCTTAAAATTCAACAATCCACTCTCACAAAAACAATACTGATTGTTGCCAAAAATATGTATGTAGATGATAACCAATGGCAAATTTCAATATTAGGCCTAGAAAAAAAATATGTTTGTTTCTGCTTTCAGGCTGAAAAAATATAGGGTAGGTAGGTAGGCAATTTTTTTTTTTTGAAAAAAATTTTTTTGCTTCTTTAATCAAAACGTGTATAGAAGTAACATTAATGACAAAAGAAATGGTGTTTTCAAGCATTACTGTGACTTAACTTATAATAGAAAGGTGACCCAAACTTCTTTCTGTCTTGAAAAGCTTGCAAAGTTGGAGGCTATAATTCCCTGGTTGAAATCTTGGACATCATGGGACAAAAGCATTAAAAAAATATTTAGGGTCGGCACTATAAATTAGGGTCGGTCGGGAAAGCGGAAACAAACATAATTTTTTTCTAGGCCTTAAGATAATTGTATACAATTATGATAGGTGTTACATGATCAAATTCTATCAACAGTACAAGAAAAACTATAAAAATATTTTCCCTGAAGTAATATGGTATCGGCATTATTAACCTAAATATAACTTGCATGATTCCTATGGTAACACATGGAAGCCTCACAAAATTTGTTGTGAAATTTTGATTAATGTTGTTATCTTAGAGAAAAAAATGAAAATTCAAGACCATCAATTAAACATCATTAGAAACTTAAAATACAGATAAGTTAAGAAGACTTTGGAGTAATAATCAATCATTTGAAAGGCAAATTGAATTTATACTTTGTTGATGTGTGTTTTAAAGAATAGCTAGAATTTTTCTATTATAATGATTCATGAAAATGTAAATAGGGAATATATCTAGTTTTAATGAACGTTTTAGTAAATGTTATTTGTTATTTAAAATATTTTAAAGAATAAGTCTAAAGAAGAAATGAACAAGCATGTGGTGGATACCAAAGTTGCCAAACCCTTAGGGGTAAAAATCCACACCAAGAAAATTGTTGGGAAGGAGGAATTCAAATGTCGTGCTGAGGACCTGTACAGAGCTCTCACTGATGTACAGGTAAAGAAATGATTTTAAAAAATATTATTTTCAGTACTTTAAACCAATTATTACAGTTCTTCACTCAGAGTAACATAATTTTTGTCCAGAAAAGCCACTATTTGCTACATGGACATACATCTATATTTCTGATGGTTTTGAAAGAAAAAACAGTCACAAGTTAAACTATCATCAAACTGTCGTTAAATTTTGTGATGAATACTCATGAATTAAAAAGCTGAAAAAAATTGTATTGTGCTTAGTAAGACAAGTGAGACATTGCTGACAGAAATTTATTAATGTACAACATATTCAGTTTAACTCTGCAGCATTTTGAATTATTTTTATAGATGGTTCAGGCCTTTTCAGCTAGCCCAGTGGAAATGGAAGTTGAAAAGGGAGGGCGTTTTTCTCTATTACATGGAAATATAACTGGTGAATTTGTAGAATTGGTAAGCAGATTCATTTCTTCTCATCAGATATGATGATATTAGTCAGAATGAATTATCTGCCCCTTCTATGTTTTTTTTTTGCTTCCTCGCAAGGCTGATCTAGCAGTACTAGAATTATAAGTTAAGCAGAAAATGAATTCCTTAAAAATTCAAAATTTATAAAGAAGATATAAGTAAGACGCTTTCCCGTAATTTTGGAACTGAAGTGGTTTTCAGTTTTTGAAGGATTATTGTTGAAATAAATCAGCATGCAGAGCATCCAAACATAGGGGAATAAAATGTTTCTTGAACTTCTCTAAAATAAGTTATAACAAGCATCAGCCCATCAGAAATATTTTTATGAGCACTGTATATGTTTTATGAGACAAAAATGCAATTAGAAATCAATAAACACTAATTTTACATTTTTTAAAATCTTTATCAGTGTGACTTCCAGTTACTGTGTGTGTATTCTTAAAAACATGGGCTTCATTTTTTAGAAGCTATGGTACAGACATGCATGTGCTTATTCATGAATGCTGCTCAGAAATTATTAATACAATATATGGCACAAAAATGTGTAGCACTTGTGAATATGCCAACAGCTCAGTGCCTTATAGTGATTGTGCTAAATTTTGAATGCACCAATTTATGTACACGTACAGTACATCGGGTTAATATTTTTTAGGAAACAGTATATACTTACATTTATTTCAGCTCATTACAACTATTATCAATTACATTACATTGCAACTACTTCACAGAACAGCTATATATTACTGTGATGTACACATTCCATTGACACGTGCATTGCATATACTGCAATTAAAAGAAGCTTTGAAAAAAAGTTATTGAACCATACATAATGTGAATATTGGATTCTCTACACTTTAATCTTGAATAGCAAATGCAAATCTCATTGAGTTACATATACTTGCTTTATTTTTTGTTTATGCATTTCTCCACATAAAAATGCCAAGTAAGAATTGTTCAATGCTAAGCCTTTCTTGTGACAGTTCTGTTTACATGTTCTTTACAAATGCATGTAAATGTTAGAAATATTTTGAGTGTAGTAGTATAATAATGAAATATATTTTCACTTAGCCTATTAAATGTATTGCTATTTGCAGATTCCTAATCAGAAAATAGTACAACATTGGAGAGTGAAATCATGGCCAGATGCTCATTATTCAACAGTGACTTTTGAATTTGATGAAAAAGATGACTGCACTGTGCTTAACTATACACAGACTGGTGTTCCTGACACAGAATACGAGAAAACAAAAGAAGGCTGGGCCATCAACTACTGGAACAGAATGAAACAAGTGTTTGGATTTGGCTCTAGTATATACTAATGGAAAAGAAAATCTAAATATTCTATAAATTTACAATTTCTGAGTGATCTCCTCAAATGTGTCTTGCATTTTTGATGGAGAAATAAAACAATTTGAACAACAGAAGAAGAGGAAATTATTTTGAAATACCATACATTTATCACTTTAGACTTCATCATCTGTGATCCATTACTGGCACACTTTGTATCTTGAAATGTATTTGGGTTTATATTGTAATTGAGTTAAGATGTTTTGTGACAAAGATTATTGTTCCTTAGGAAGAGTTCTCCATCCATTTGTCAATTGGCAATTTTTGACCCCCCACATAAACTCAACCATTATAATGCTACATCTGATTTCTTGATTTTCACAATTTCTGGTTTTAAAAATGCATATGTAAATGCAGAGTAAGTGAATGAATGATAGCAAATCACCATATTATGAGTAGCTCACTAATAGACATATTCACAAATGTCAAAAATGTGATTGTTGAATGGTAGAGATTGGAATACTTTTTCTTGTCTACTTTTTGTTAAACAAAACTCATTGTGACTATAGATACATTTAATGCTATTAGACCAGGAAAAAGTGAAGTATCATATTTAGGCAGACGCTTTTAATGATGAAAAAACAAAAAGTTTAGCCCCTGTTTAAATAGCTATTTATGACCTAATGATAAATTCGGCCAATCTCCTACTTGTAATAAATATCAAACATTTCTCTATATACACAGTAAATTTCTACCATTTTCAGCAACATTTGAGTTTTATACAGAAAATTGGAGTGAAACTTAGTCACTATGTTAAACAAATAATTCAGTGGCTATATATAAATAGTCACTCCTTGTTTTGTGTTTTTTATGAGAGCAAGGTGTGGATTTTATTAAGTGATTACTGTAGATTCCTTATTTTACACGAGTACTTATTATTGCGAAATGACTCTTTAACGTCAAATCAAGAGAATATTTATTTGCGATTGATAAAGAGAATTTACATGGATTTCAGCACCATGAAAAATAAAAGCAACTTATTTTATTTTGCAAGTGATGCTTCACCCAAAATTATGCTATAATAAATTTCTTGAGTTTAATTAGGAATTTACAGTATATTAAAATGTACATACTTATGACTATCTAATAACCAAAGCCTTTGTTTCTCTTCATATTTTATGTGCCGAGTGCTTTTATTAGCTCACCTCAACGAAGTTGGGGGAGCTTATGTAATACCCTCGGCATCGGCGTCCCAGGTTAAGGTTAAGTTTTTGGGAGCAGTTTTCTTTTTAAGTACTTCTGTGTCCTATATTGATTAGACATGCATGGAAGATGGTTCTAGTGTGTTTCATTGTATCAGTCAAAGTTTCAGATGCTGCAATTTCAGCAAAGGGATGACCAAGTTAATGTTTTTGGAGCAGGTTAACATTTTTGGTGCAGTTTTTGGTGTAGGTTTCATTTCCAAGTAACTATAATCCCTATGTTGACCAAACTTGCATGGATGATACATCTAAGGATAGATACTACTGGGCTTGCTTCGGATGCTGAATCTGACCTATATTTTCCGGTTGATCGAACAGGTTAAAGTTTTTGGTGTAGGTTTCATTTCCAAGTAACTATAATCCCTATGTTGACCAAACTTGCATGGATGATACATCTAATGATGCATACTACCGGGCTTGCTTCGGATGCTGAATCTGACCTACATTTTCTGGTTGAGTGAACAGGTTAAAGTTATTGGTGCATGTTTCATTTCCAAGTAACTGTAAGCCCTATGTTGACCAAACTTGCATGGATGATACATCTAAGGATGCATACTACCGGGCTTGCTTCGGATGCTGAATCTGACCTACATGTTCCTGTTGAGTGAACAGATTAAAGTTTTTGGTGCAGGTTTCAATTCCAAGTAACTATGAGCCCTATGTTGACCAAACTTGCATGTATGATACATCTAAGGATGCATACTACCAGGCTTGCTTCGGATGCTGAATCTGACCTACATTTTCTGGTTGAGTGAACAGGTTAAAGTATTTGGTGCATGTTTCATTTCCAAGTAACTATAAGCCCTATGTTGACCAAACTTGCATGGATGATACATCTAAGGATGCATACTACCGGGCTTGCTTCAAATGCTGAATCTGACCTACATTTTCCGGTTGAGTGAACAGATTAAAGTTTTTGGTGCAGGTTTCATTTCCAAGTAACTATAAGCCCTATGTTGACCAAACTTGCATGGATGATACATCTAAGGATGCACACTACCAGGCTTGCTTCGGATGCTGAATCTGACCTACATTTTCTGGTTGAGTGAACAGGTTAAAGTTTTCATCAAGAGATGAAAATTCTCAAATTTGCTTCAGATGCTGGATTTTGATTACATTTTCATGAAGAAGAACTAGTTTAAATTTTTTATGTAGGTCTATTTCAAAGTATAAGATCAAAATTGCTTAAATATTTTCATTTTTGGAATGGTACACTTTTTGTTGGTTAATTATGTGAATTTGCCTTATTTAAAGACAACATTCGTTGAGGTGAGCTCTGTAATCTCTGATTACCTATGTTTGACAAACATGCATTTGATAACTTTAGTTTGTTTTCACAACTTGGCTGAATATTATTCAATTCTAACTACCGTATAGCGGGTTTTCTTGGCGGATGTAAAATTTGGCATTTTGCCTGCTCAAAGGTATGCCAATAATTTTGGCGTAATTTATTTTAACGGACACAGTAATTCAGCTCTTTATAGATGAACACTAAGAAGAGTATTAACTATTTTAGCGATTAAAATTTTAGCGGGCTACCATCAAAATGCCAAAATAAGCCAAAATTAGCACCCAGCTAAAATAACCCACTATACGGTATAATGAAGTCCAGGCTTATAATGAAGTTATGGTCAAAGTTATGCATGTTGTAAAAAAAAAAGACTAAATTGGCAACAGTATTTACAGCTGCTGAGGATGTGTTTCATTCATTTGTCCTACATATAGCATCAATTTCTTTGCTTTACATTACACTATTTAAGTTCCTTTTTAATTAAACTACTGTAGATGTACTTTTTCCACTTGGGATTAATTTATGCTATGTTCAAGGTAACAAATTTTCTGCAAAAATTTGTCACAGTGCTTTTAAGACATATAATTGAAATTCAAGAAATCGACTTAAGATTGTTACCTATAAGTTGAATTGAAATTGTGATTCTGCGAAATTACTACCCTGTGGAAAAGGTCAGTGTACGACATTTCATTTTATGGTTTCAGGTCGTTTTTTGGTCAGATTTGTGGAAAGAGTAGGAGAAAAATGTGAAATAGATGATACTTTTCAATTATTTTATATTTTAATTGCATATGTTTTTCATTTCATGCTCTTAGCACTTCTGTGTTGGAGAATACTCCTGACCAAGTGCAGGTAAAGAAAAGATTTTTTTTTTTATTTCAGGGTGTTCATTATGTAAGTAAATCATGTGTACTGTAATCATGTGAACTCTTTGAGAAAAGTTTATCATCTTGGCCTACATTTTAAAATAAAAATAGAGAGAATTTATCTATAAAATACAGGTTAGAAAAATAGAATGTCCATTAAAGTTTGAATTCAATATTTTGCAATTCGAATGAATCCATGTCCTTTCTTTGATACAATTGTGTGGCATGTTCAAATCATTTTGTTTATTTCAAGTAAAAAAAAATGCGAAAAACTGTTGCCTGACTTTTCAAAGATTTTTCCGAGAAGCATCTTCATATAGTGTAAATTTGTTTAACATTGCTTTTGGGGTAAAAGATTGATTGATTGATTGTATATTGTTTAATGTCCCTCTTGAGAATTTTTCACTCATATGGAGACACCACCACTTGCGATGGAGAGCTATAAATTTTGTCCTATACTCGGCACTTAGGTCCATTGAGCAGTGAGGGATCTTTTTCGTTCCAGCATCTACTGCGACACGGGACCTCAGTTTATAAGGTGGGTGAACAAGGTGTGCAGAATGCTGATAGCTTTAGATGTATGAAATTGCAAAGTGTATCAGAGAAAAGTTCTCGTAATTAAAATTTATCAAATTTTTATAAACAAAACGTTTTCAAGAAAACAAGATGTTTTTAAAAACACTGATGCCCCCCCCCCCCCCACGCCCCCCGATATGGCAGCTTATTGGGAGGGTTGAATTTTCTTAAATGCATGTCAAACTCCAAAGGTTTAGGTCAAAATTATTCGTACCCAAAGAAAGTTCTTGTCGCAAGGAATACACCTGCGATAGATGAAGGCCATTGTCTTAAATGTTCAAATGTTATGGCAAAAAGTTTATAGTTAAAAAGTGGTTCAAACTCTTAGATCGAGGTCTAAAGGTCAAATATATTTTTACCTAATGAAAGGTCTTGTCACAATAAATACACATGTGAAGTATGAAAGCCCTAGTACGAACTAATAAAAAGTTATGGTTAAAATTCGGAATTTTTGGTAAAAAGTGGGTCAAAGGTCAAAAGGTCAAATTTGGTGGTAACAAAGGTAAGGTAAAAAATTTCTAAACTTTCACCATAGCAATACATGTAATTTCTGATGGTGCTAGGTCTTTTATACTTCACATGTGTATTATTCACTGTGAAAAGAACTTTCATGGGATATAAAAAATATTTGACCTTGACCTTAGAGTTTAGTCCATTAAAAAAAAAAACCTTTAATCTTGACCAAAACTGTTGAACCGTTATTATTAGGGCTTTCATATTTCACAGGTGTATACCATGTGACAAGTCCTTCGATTGGATACCAACACTTTTTACCTTTTGGACATTGACCTTAGAGTTTGTCCCACTCAACCTTGACCATAATGTTGAATATTAATGAAAAATATTAAAGCTATAATTTAAATAATTCAGAGTAAAAATGTTCGAATGGAAAACGCGCTCACTACGTCAGTCCGTGCTCAGTGGTGTTTGCAGACTTTAACAATTGAACACACCCGGTGATTCGTGAAAGTAAACAATAACAAGGCTGTTGGTATCTAATGAAAGGTCTTGTCAGAAGGATTACATATGTGAAGTATGAAAGCCCTAGCCCTTACCGTTCTAAAGTTATGATCAAGGTTGAAGTTATATAAAAGTCAATCTCCAAGGTCAAGGTCAAAAGTTCAAAGTTGTTGATATTCAATGAAAGGTCTTGTCACAAAGATTATATATATATTAAGTATGAAAACTCTAGCCCTTACCCCTCTAAAGTTATGGCTAAGGTTAACTTTTCAAAAGGTAAGAGAAACTCCAAGGTCAAGGTCAAAAGGTAAAAGTTGGTACCCAATGAAAGGTTTTGTCACAAGGATTACATGTGAAGTACGAGGGCCGTTCAAAAATTACGCGGACTGCATGTGCTATTATTTACTCTTACAGACGTCATATAGTTATGAAATTTCACAGAAATATGTATCTTAAAGATTCCAATAAATTTTGGGCAAAATTTCTGTATTTAAAAAAATTCTACTAAAACTACTGGTATGTTGATATCGCTGATGGAGAGGTACGGAGCACGACAAAAAATTTGAAGCAAAAGCATGCGGAATCCAAAATTTAACTCATTAATTTTCTATAATTCAAGATATTTTTCGACAATTTTCTCAAATGTATCTTTAAATTGTTCTATTATTATGCAATTAGATTTCTGACGTGATATTTGAAGTACTAACAGAAAAAAATATAGTGATTTTTCTCTGATGCGATTCCCGTGAAAAGGACTGTGAAATGATCTCCTGAATTGACGGCGCAAAACACTTTCGTTAAATTATGTGTAATGCTCGAGATATCGCCAATATAGATCCAAAATATGCATAATAAAACATGTAGTAAACTATGGTATTTGTGACATTCGTCCACAAAAAGCAGATTGAAATTTTAGACCGTTAGACCTCTGTAAAAAGGCTATACGGGAGGACGGGAAGAAGATTATCGACGAAAATTTTATCCGGACAGTAAAGAACGTGATTGAGAGTCACCAATATCACACTATATCTCATAAATACCTGCAGTTTTTGGTTTTAAAACAAAAAAGAGTGTTCTTTAAAATAGATTTTAAGCTTGACAAGAAATGGTGTTTGGATGTTGAGTAGATAAGGTAACTCAAACTGTACAGGTACTCTTGGGAAAATGTTGAGAAAATGAAAGCTCAGTAACATATTTTTTTATAATGCCTGTGACGTCGAAGATTTTGCTGCTCCCTGAGACCCTGACATAATGATATGTCCTGAAAAATCACTCAAAATTGATACCAATTTACAACATTTTGATATGAAATTTTGAAGACCATATAAGTAAAGATTCTTCTATATTATGTGTGACATTTTGCCCGATTATATCGTCAAATATTGTTTCTGTGCAACAAGTCCGCGTAATTTTTGAACGGCCCTCGTATGAAAATTCTAGACCTTACTGTTCTAAATCTAAAGTTATGACCAAGGTTGAAGTTATTTAAAAGTAAGTCAATCTCCAAGGCCAAGCTCAAACGGTCAAAGTTGTTGGTATCCAATGAAAGGTCTTGTCACAAGGATTACATATGTGAAGTATGAAAGCCCTGGCCCTTACTGTTCTAAAGTTATGGTCAAGGTTAAAGTTTTTAAAAGTAGGTCAATCTCCAAGGTCAAAAGGTCAAAGTTGTTGGTATCCAATGAAATGTCCTTTCCCAAGAACTACATCTGTAAAGATGAAAGCCCTAGTTCTTGCCGTTCTAAAGTTATGGCCAATGTTAAAGTTTGGAAGTTTGGTGTAAAAATGTGTCAAACTCCAAGGTCAAGAGGTCAAATTTGGTGGTACACAAAGAAAGGGCTTGTCACAAGAATACACCTGTGAAATATGAAAGCCATAATCCCACCCAGTCAAAAGTTATTGGCAAGGTTAAAGTTTTTGCGGACAAACAAACAGTTAGACAGACGGACGGACACGACAAAAACTATATACCCCCGAAACTTCGTTTACGGGGGGAAGGGGGGGGGCATTAAAAAATATTTCAAAAGCTTGACTTAGACGTTTGACGTAAGTGATTGAAATTTTACACTTTGGCCGACACATTTTATTGCTTCAGAAGATACAAGATATACGGTATTTTATAATTGCGACAAAACTTTTGATAAAGAATTGTATTATATTTGACCTCAGACCTTGATCGTGAAGTTTGATACAGTTTATAAAACTTCAATCTTGTAACTTTTAACAACACCAACAAAAAAAAAATTGTTTAATGACAGACAAGACAGGATTGAAGATGACATTTACAACATGTTTTAAATAAATGCAACCTGACCACTGAAACACGGAAAGAGAGGGCCACAATTTGTTGAATTTGGTTTGAATTTTGACTTCTTGATTCAAAAGGAATGAACCTCTGTGAAAAATGTAGCATTGATCATAAAAAAATTATATCTATTTTATTTAAGCATGTTTCTTTTAAAAAAAATCATTTAAAATGTTGAAATTGGCCTTAAAATAGATATGGAAATTTGCTTTGAACGAGACCCGCGCGTATGGAGTAATCATTATCTTTCCTTATAATAATGTGCGCAAAAATATACAGATAAATAAGCGATGTAGCATCTCTTTTATTTTGAGCAATTTCTATTTTTCAATAAATCATGTTAATCAAAATTAATTATCAGAATACAACCATCATAATTTTTTGGGTGTCATATTGAATTCCTTTTTGGGAACTTTTTATTAAAAACTTGCACTTATTCCTTTTGCACAATCTTCAAATATAACCTATCATAAAGTGAAATACAGACAGTCAGTCAGCATTAGCTCTTATAAATAATAAAAAAAATATATAAATTCTGATTCATGTGAATACAAAAAATAGGTCTGATACTAAAGGGGCGCATTTGGTTCCTAAGGGAATTCCAACAAATTTTTGAAGATCTGATCTCCTAAAACTACATAGATGTTAGTCAATCAGAAACGCAAGCAATTTTTATTTTAATATAAATTTCTGGATACTTGTTTTTTGTTCAATCAGATTGATTTTTAACAAAGTAATTTTGTAAAGAACCAATAACAAGTAATGTCTATTTATAAGTTCCACTTTTATTGTAAAAGCAGCTGTATATGATGTCAAAATGGTTATATAAAATGTTACAAAGTCGAAAAATTTGATTTGATTCATTTGGGTATAATTTATAATTTCAAATTTTTAAAATTTTCCTTAGAGTTTTAAGGTATCCACATCTGATTTACGCCACTTCTCGAATATACTGTTCACTCACTGTAAAGTAGTCCGGAAGTTTCTCCTTCACTTTTGTAAATATTTTAGTGAAGAGAAAAGCAAAAGGCGTGGTAGAACAAATACTAGAACTTTGTCTTTTTGTTAGAATTTTTATGGAGTTTAGAAATGTAATATAGGTATGGCAATTCAAATTCATTTGAAATTAAGAAATTTCTTAGAAAATGAGCTATACAATGTAATTTGGAATATTATACTTTCATGTAAATTGATTGAATCTGATTTGTCGAGAAACATTTGTTAAAACACTATTACCTGCTGAATAATGACGCCACGTCCTCCAGCGTAGCAACAGTCAACATTGCTTGACGACGGGTGATATTAATTCCAAAAGTGTTGATGGAATATGTACGTATTTGTATAAAACATTCTGTATGTTATAATTAATATTGCATGTAGTTGAGTGTAACATTGAAAATATTCATCCCTCGAAAACCATTGTCAACCTAGGCTGCACTTCGGTTGACAACTGTTTTCTAGGGGCGAACATTTTCAATGTTACACTCAACTACATGCGATATATATATACTTCCACCTGAAGAATTAAATCTTAGTTCCTGTAAAATACAATTTATCTCCTTTCAAGCAAAGACAATGTTATTGCTTGCTTTGTCAGTGGGGATCAGTTCATATTGATCATGTAATACATATAATTCTTGTTTCATTTCTGCTTTATCAAAAACTAAAAGAGGAGAGATAGTTTTCATATTGCACCTTAAATCCTTTTAAATGCGAAAATTCAACATCCATCTGATATATTTAATTCATTCTAACGAAGTATCAAGGTCTTCATATTCATATTCGGCCCATCTTCTGGCGTAATCTTCTACAAAATTTAAAATATGTATGAAATTATAGCGCAAGTTCAAAGAAACGTCTGCAGATCTCTAATCTTAGGCCTTCTTGTAAAAAGTGATTTAAAGATCCTCATTATTAGTTATAGCAAAGTCAATATTTATCAATTAATAATAAGCATTTATAATCATTTTTAATAATAGAAGGAAGAGTTTCGTTCATGGTAACATGAACACAAATCATGAGTGCAAGTTCATAAGAAAGAAAGCAGAGAATATTCAAATAAGGATTTAAACATCCAAAGGGGAATATACCTCAAAAGTTTGCTCGTCACACTAAAAAAAATGTTATAAATAAACTTGCTGATATATATTCACAAAGTTGAAATGAAGGATATGGAGATAACGAACAATATTCAATTTCAAAGTCCATAAAACAATACAAAATAGGAGAAGAGCAAACACGGACCTCTGAACCATCAGAGGTGGGATCATGTGCCATAGAGGAGTGAGCATCCCCTGCTGACCGGTCACACCCGCCGTGTGCTCCTTGTCATGATCGGGAAATAACGGAAAAAATTTAGTGTATAAATAATGGACTAACAATTAGTATGAAAAAGTCAGTCAGCATTTGACTCAATGATAAATTGTATTTGCTGATAAGGTCATTGTGTCGACCAAAGCACTTACGAAATGATGACTTTAAAAGAGACTGCTGATATTCTTGTTTCATCAACTTGTTTATCAGTAATTTACCTTGTTTTAGAAATTGTTCATACGTAGAGCATACTCTTGCGTATCGAATCAACTGAGATATATAAACGCCGTATGCAGGTGATGAAGGTATATTGCTGCATAAGCAAGGGAAGTTGACGATAGAAAAGTTAAAAGTCATCACGTTTATCACAGAGATTGGTTGTTAGATTACCCTTAACGTCTTTTTCAAGTAAAATATCCAAGTATGAACTAATTTTCAAAAGCATCGTATTTATTGCGAAAACTTTTGATTTCTTTTCTATGTTTAAGCCTATATTAATGCTAATTAATACACTTGTTATATGTAGAAAAATCTTGCGATTAATATTCGATAATGTGCCTTTTTTTATGGAGGGAGGCTACTCACACACCAGGCTTTGAAACAAGGATTTCAACGGCCTCATTTAAAGTCAGCATTGCGTAAAATCTATTGTCGTTCTAATGACTTTATAAGCAAATATTGCCTATCTATGAGTGGTATTTTTGGCTGACTTATTTCATATTTGTCAGGCCTCTGTTTTTATACTAAATTGACTTGGGAATGTTCCATCTACTTGATCAATGCATAGGGTTAGGGGCAGGTGTGACCGATCAACAAAGGAGGCTTACCCCTCTTATGCATCTGATCCAATCCCTGGACAGGAGGTGTGGTGTTATGCTTATAATTAATGTGTATTATAATAAATTTTTTGGTGGGTCCATGCTTTTATATCCAGTTCACAGTATTGTTTGTATAGTTTTATTGAGTTGGGTCAATGTTCTTTATTTGCTTTGTATTATAAATGTATGTATGTATTATCTACTATATTTTTGTATCTTGTATGCCCCCCGTAATCGAAGATTCAATGGTATATAGTTTTTGTTCTGTCTCTGTGTCTGTCTGTTTGCCTGTCTTTCTGTTTGTCTGCCAAAAAATTACCTTGCTCATAAATTTTGATTGGTTGGAGCTATGGCTATCATATCTTACAAGTGTATTTCTTGTGTCAACACCTTTCTTTGGGTACCAATATATTTGACCTCTTGACCTTGACGTTTGGCCCACTTATTGCAATTTCTTCCCAAAATTTAAACTTGATCATTACTTCTGAAAAATTAATAGTAGGGTTTTCATATTTCGTCGGTTGCATTTCTCGGTGACAAGACCTTCCTTTGCATACTAACAATTTTAACCTTTTGAATGAAAAATATTGTGAAAACAAACTCAAATTTCCATTCAAAAAATACAAAAACAGGAGTAGAGAACACACGGAACTCCAAAACATCTGAGGTGTGATCAGATGTCATGCAGGAGTAAACATTTCCTGCCTACCGATCACACCTGCTGTGTGCTCCTTGTGATGATCGGGAATGAACGGAACAAGAGGCCCAGGGACCACATCGCTCATCTGAGTACTGTGGCTAAGAAAAAAAAATCAGTTAAATATTTAAAAGCTTAAATACATGAGTGGTCCCGACCTACTCCTCAAATGCAGAATGGGTAAGGGAGAGGGGGTACGATTTGAACAACTTGAATCTACACAATCTGAGGATGCTTCCAAATAAAATGACAAACCATAGCTTAGCTGTTCTTGAGAAGAAGATTTTCCCTATTTACTCCTAAGTTAAACTTTGATCGTCAAATGTGGCTCCACCCTACCCAGGGGGTCATATTTTTTTTAACAAACTTGAATCTACACTACCTGTGGATGCTTTCACATAGATATGAACAATCATGGCTTTGGTGTTCTTGAGAGGACGCTATTTGAAGATTGTTCCTATATACTCCTATGCTAAACTTTCATCGTCCATTGTGGCTCCACCCTTCCCCCAAGGGTCATGATTTGAACAAACTTGAATTACATAACTTGTGGAATCTTTCACATAAATGTGACCAACCATGACTTTGATGTTGTTAAGAAGAAGATTTTTAAAGGTTTTTTTCTATATGTTCCTATGTAAAACTTTGATCTCCATTGTGGCCCTCCCCGGGGGTTATATTTTGAACAAACTTGAATCTAAGCCACCTGAGGATGCTTCCTTATAAATATGACAAACCATTGCTTTTATGTTCTTGAGAAGAAGATTCTTTCAAATATATTCCCATGTAAACCCTTGATTGTCCATTGTGGCCCCACCCTATCCCCGGGGGTCATGTTTTGAACAAACTTGAATCTACACCACCTATTTACAGATGGTTCCATATAAATTTGACCAATAATGACTTCACTGTTCTTGAGAAGAAGATTTTTAAAGATTTTTCCTATATATTCTTATGTAAAATTTTGATAATCTAATGTGGCCCCACCCTACCTCTGGAGGTCATGGTTTGAACAAACTTGAATCTGCACTACCTTAGTAGAATTCCACATGAGTTTCGTCTTTCCTGGCCCATTGGTTCTTGAGAAAATTTTTAAAAGATGTCATTAATTTTTCACGCAAAGTCGTGCACCAC
This sequence comes from Saccostrea cuccullata, assembly GCF_032062105.1. Classification (NCBI taxonomy): domain Eukaryota; kingdom Metazoa; phylum Mollusca; class Bivalvia; order Ostreida; family Ostreidae; genus Saccostrea; species Saccostrea cuccullata. Next base: position 145,793 of record NW_026924271.1, read on the forward strand.
CATCACGGCATCAGGTGACATCTATAAATAAATTCATAATTCATTATTATCTCCCCTGGGAAGAGGACATGACACTTCATTTGAACAAACTTGAATCCCCTCAACCAAGGATACTTGGTAGCAAGTTTGGTTGAAATTGGCCCAGTGGTTCTGGAGAGGAAGATGAAAATGTGAAAAGTTTATAACGACAACGACGACGACGACAACAACAACGACAGACAACGGACACATTTTGATCAGAAAAGCTCACTTGAGCCTTTGGCTCATGGGAACTAAAAAAGCCAATCGACAATTCAGTGTAAAATAATAGCATAACTATTAGTATGAAAAACTTGACCTTGGAAATTGGTTTGATCTCAGGCTTTCAGATTTCATATGATGAAAGTATATTCATTGACACAAGTCCTTTCTCTAGATGACAACATGTATCTTGACCTTGGAGATTGACTCGCATTTCAGAAACTTTAACCTTCGTACCCCCCCCCCTCCACCCACCAAAAAAAAAAAAAACTGTCATTCTGGGCAGTGTTTCGCACACACAACTTGTTATCTTTGAAAGATTCTCATCATCTGATAAGCGTTCAAAACTCAAATGAAGGTAGCCGAATTTATTTTGTCCAGGAACATTTGATTTTACTATGATTTTGAACAAGAGTCTTGGGAAATTATCGATAGGAACCAATTTTACCCTCGTTGAAAGTCCCCTATTTCGATTGTTTGACATATTCAATAATCCACTCCCTATCATTCTGTAAATTAATGTGAAATATGTTGATAATGATGCAAAGGGCTTGTCGGCACATATTTTCCACATGTGGAAATACACAGTAACAATTTCTAAGCACGCAATACCAAATGCATTAGATGTTGTCAAATTGATTAATTGAGTGACACCTATCAAACTAGCATTACATGTCGATTTTTCTTCATTCTTCCGTATTTTGTGTTCCTCTCTCTTATTTGCCGATGCATGTTCACCAAGGTAGGGTAGGCATGTATTTAAGGATAAAAAACTATATTTCCGGATAAAAAACTATATTTTCCGGAACACAGTAACTCCTAGCTCAGGTACATATAAAAACACAAATCATGAACACGACAATTTTTCTGACAAAGACTTTTAAAGTATTTTCATTCCAGTCTCCCGGTAACGATGGGTGTTTACACCGCATTGCTGTCTTCAGTTCTCGTGGTTGTTGCCTTCTCTGTCTTTGCTGATGCCGGGGGGTATGGAGGACATGGTCATGGAGTGTACGGATACCAATATGCCCAGCCCCAGACGTTCGCCTATTATCAACCAGCCCGAGTACCGTACGTCGCCACAGGGATCAACACAGGCGTGGCTGGGGGGAGCGGGGGACTAGGATCTATAATTCCCATTGCTATTATCTGTACGAATACCTCTTTATACTTTAATTTTTATATTCATTTTAATGCATATGCATGCTTTTTTCAATATTTTTAAAAAAGGAAAATCACCAAATATATAATCAGAAGAAAAAAGAGCACTTTCTTAAAATATGCAGCTGCTACATGTAATTGATAAATGTATTTTTTTTTCAGTTGTTGTCCTCGCTATACTTGCCCCGTTGCTCATCAGCAGTCTCTTGATTTCTAATCAATCTTTATTTAGAACTACTACTTCTCCACCGTGAAATGTTCAATCTACAAGGTACTAGTAGTTGTTTTGTTTTTTCTTTAATTTCTTTGTTTTGCAGTAATGATCATAACATTATAAATATTTTTTTTTTTAAATTCGATTTGCAAAATGTATTGTTTACTTTTGAATTGCATTTCAAACTTCAATTTCCTATGACTTTGGTAAGTTATGCATAAAAGTATTTTTTTACTCTAGATATATTCTCTGTGGTATTTTTGGGGGTAAAAATATTAATGCAAACTTTCTTTTAAGATATGTTTATTTTTAATGATTAAAAATTGTTTAGATATTTTAAAAACATAAATAATGATACCGTTCATTTTTCAGTTTTAGATGGAATATAAATAGGAAAAGGGAGAGAGGAAATTGCCAGAGATTCTCATTGTATATAGTCTTACAATAAATTGTCTGTCCAGTGTTTATTGTTTTTTATCTTTATTACAAAATTAACTTACTTAATAAATTATAACTATAAGCACTAAAATCTAGAGCGAGATAAAACTTCAAATTATATATCGTCATAGGCAAAATGTTTCCTTTGTCCATTGAATTACTTAAAATCTGGATGCTTGTATTGTATAACAGACTATTTACCCGCGGTAAATGTGATCTAGTAAGTGAAATTTAATGCAGTATGTTCATCTTTGAGCAGTCTTAACGAGTGTATCAACTAGCATTTATAAAAGTACTGCACTGTTTCTGGACGGGCGCATTCTTATGTCTACGCATGTCATGCAACTGAGTTCAACATCAGATGGTCTACATGGTGGTTTATGGCGTACGATCATATTCAGACAGTGATGCATATATTTCTTGGAGATTAAGGTGTTGCAACACATCTTGCTGTTTTATGCAATGTCAGAAAATTGAAATAAAAGAATTGAGATCAGTTGATAAAACTAATAACAAGAGAGTGTTAGAGATAATTATAACTACTACAGTATACGCAATATGGGGTTCCAGTGGGTACCAATCTCCGTTATTAGCAGATCTATTTGTATATTCAAATGAAGCAAATTTATTGAACATTTTATACATGAGAAGGAAACACAACCATATTAGAAAAGTATTCAGCTCAACAAGCTCAACAATTAGATATAAAGACGACGTATTAACAATTATAAGTAGTTAATTATATTTATATATCGAAACCATATATCTTAGTGAGCTTGATGTGATAGATACTACAAAGTCTGAAACATCTGCTTCATATTTTGATATTTTATATTACTAGAAAAGACAATAATGGTAACCTAACAAAAAGCTCTTTGATAAAAGGGATGACTAACTTTCAATCGTTAACTTCCCTTTTCAGCAATTTGCCCTAATTACCTGCATATACGCGGTTTATATCACTCAGTTGATTCAATACACAAGAGCATGCACAATGATTGACCAATTTCAATTTCTAAAATGAGTTATGTTATTGACAAAGAAGTTGATAAAACGAGAACATCAACAGTCTTGTTTAAAGTCATTAATTCGTAAGTTCTAAGGTCGATACAATGACACTGTCAGCAAATACAATCTATCATTTACTGTTGACGGTAGCTCAATCGGTAAAACACTCACTCCGTGATCGGCAGGTCATGAGTTTGAATCTTGGCCGCAACTGATCTAAGTCGATAAAAAAAAAATGGGTAGCATCTGTTCCGTCGCCATGCGCTCGGTACTTGAAGTGAAGGTCGCGGGTCCTTCGGTTGAGACCTTAAAAACCGTGGTCCCGTAACAACATTGTCTGTTTGAAAGGCTTGTTATTTTATTTGTATTTAAGAGAAACTTAAATTTAATTTTGCAAAGGCTTATCCAGCGTTTACCCCTAGTTCCCTCTTTCATATTTCCAACAATTTAAATGAATTTGAATTACTATACCTATATATGTTGGATTCGTTTACTAAAAAATCCTTCCAAGCTAATATATCTTTAAATGTATTGAGCCTATTTTTTAACTCATCGCTAAAACATAACAGGGCAAACTTCAGGAGGTCTGTGCACCAATATGTTCCAGAAGTGGTGTAAATCATATGTGCATTTTTAAAAAAAAACCAAGAAACGCTTGAATTAGAATCACAATTTTTTTTTTTTTTTTTTTATCAAAAACTATGTTTTGTTAAAAGCATTCTTATTGTACACATAAGCACGCTTAAGTACTCTGTAGTTGTTATTTGAAAGGTGCAAATTCTAACAATCAATAATATTTAATATGTAGTTTCTTGGAGATCAGATTATCCAGCAAAACTGTCGGAATTCCCATAATTTAATATTCATTCAAAAACTTAAACACGAGAAGAAAAAAAACTTATATGGCCTTTAGCTTGACATGTAGATATATCTACGACTCATTATCAATGTAAAATATGGAGATAATAATGAACAATATTCAAGCTCAAAAGTCCATTACATACACAAAATTTGAGCAGAGCAAACACGGACCTCCAAAACATAGGAGGTGGGATCAGATTTCATGGAAGAGTGAGCATCCCCTACCGACCGGACAAACCTGCCATGTGCTCTTTGTCATGATCGGGAAATAATGGAAAATCCGTCAAAAATTCAGTATGTATATTAAATGACTTATCAATTTGTATGAAAACCCCAGTTAGCATTTGACGTAATGATAAACTGTATCTGCTTACAAGGTCATTATATCGACCATAGAACTTACGAAATGATGACTTTAAACGAAACTGCTGATATTCTTATTTCAACAACTTTTTCTTCAATAATTTACAACGTTTTGTAAAAATGTAGAAATAGTTCATACCTGGAGCATGCTCTCGCGTATCGAATCAACTGAGATATATACTCCGTATGTAGGTAATAAAGGCATATTCAGGCAGAAGTAAAGGGAGTTGACGATTGAAAATTTAAAGTCGTCATGTTCATCATGGTTAGAAAACCACCAGTGTCTTTTTCAAATAAAATACTAGTATCTAAATATAAAACAGATGGGTCCGACTCCGTGGTAGCTTTCATTTCAAGATCATGGTGATATATCATCGATATAAGAATGAAAATAACCATTGTTACGTAATTGACAATCCGTCGTTGATATATCTAAATGTCGAGTTACAGGCCACAGCAAGTGTTTTCTTTCTTTTTATGTATAAGAAATTCGGACAAATTCTGCTACATATGAATATAAAGATATGTCTGCTAATAACGGGGCTAATTACGGTTACTTTCATTCAAATGTCGACTCGATATATCCCTTTGAACTTGAAATAAAAGATGGCACAGAGTCTGACTAATCTATTTTATATTTGGATGTTATACTAGAAGAAGACGTTAATGGTTACCTAAAAATCAAACTTCATGATATATATACGTGGTGTCATTACCTTTTCTATCGTCAACTTCCCCTCCTACTTGCGCAATATACCCATTTCTCTGCATATGGGGTCTATATTCAAGTTGAAACGATGCATAAAGAAATTGTTCTATGTTCTATGTAATTTCTAAAACAATGTCTATCATTAACAAATAAGTTGATGAAACAAGAATATCAATAGTATTTTTTGAAGTCATCATTTCACAAGATTATTGTTGATACAATGACCTTGTAAGCAAATACAATCCATTATGAAGACGACAAATGCTAACTGAAGTTTTCCATGTTAATTGTTATACTATCATTTACACACAAAATTATCAACAGATCATGATAGGGAACACGCGGAGGGTGTCCGGTGGACAGGAAATGCATATTCCTCAATGGTACACGATCCCATCTCTGATGGTTTTAGGTCCATGATTGCTATGATCCTAATTTGTATTGTTTTCAAGGACATTAAAGTTTCATTATCTCCATCTTTCGCCTTGTGGAAAAAGGAAATTTAAAAGCATAAGATTCCCTGTAAGCCCTATTCAAATAGGGTTGCAAACCAATGCATCATGCTTGTTAAGGAGAGAGATATTCACAGAAATTCAAAGCAAATCCGAAAAAAAAGACATTCTGAAGTTGTCATATTTGTTTAAAATGTATCAAACGATAGGGAAGTTGTCGAAAGAAAAACAATTCCATCGGTAAATTTTGCTACAAAGCAGCTGATTACATTTGTATTTGACTAGCTCAGCATTCTCAAATAAACGACCAGTCAAACGCTAAAGGATTTATTTGTTATCCTGGTAGATTTTTCCATCAAAAGAAAAAAAAGAAAACTGAGAGAAACTGAAGAGAAGATATTTTAAGGACGACGGATTTTTCCGTTATTTCCCGATCATGACAAGGAGCACACGGCGAGTGTGACTGGTCAGCAGGGGATGCTCACTCCACCATGGCTCCAAATCCTACCTCTGATGTTTTGGAGGTGGTCCGTGTTTGCTCTGCTCCTATTTTGTAAATGTTTTATGGACTTTTGATCTTGAATACTGTTCGTTATCTCAATGTTTCATAGACAATGGTATAAATATTTTTTGCACTGAAGGACATACTTAATTTACATTTTGTGAAGATGGTAAAACTGTGTTCAAATTGTATACTCAGTCTAACTTTGCAAAGTTGTTATCTATGTATTGAGGTTGTTTAAACCTGAAATATCAAACATCAAGAGACTTCTGCTTCTCAAACCCATCGTATAATTAATTAATTGTTGCACAATCCCTGTATACACTGCCGAGAGACTGATGGATTTTAACGATGTGCTGCAGGTGTGTACATGACCTTGACGACAGCTTGTGACCCAGTCACTTTTAATATACACACCGAATGGATTATGATTTAATTATTTTAATTATTTTCCTCTTTATCCAAACTTTTAACATTTTCCTTAGGATGTTAATAAAGCAATTTTAAACATTTTGGATCTGTTTTTTTTTTTTATTTATTATCTCTCGTATCTTAATAAATAATCGCTTGCAAAAAATAATACCAAAGCAAGAATTACTTTTATTATTTTTAATTGTACAAAGAATGCATTATAATTCATCAAAAGTTAGATCTATTTATCAATGAATATAGGTTGATGTTGTAACTTAGAGGGGAGATTAAAAAAATTTCCTTTATATAAAAATACTATTTAAAGTTAATGTTGTAAAAAACTGACTTTTTAATTATTGACTTTTTTCAGGAATTAAAAATACAAAAAATCGTGATAAAATTGGGGTTTGATGCATCTGAGTATTTCTAAAGAAATCTTGATAATGTATTCGACATATTCAAAACAAAATTTGATAAATTATCTGTTTTTAAGCAGTCTGTACCATTTGTCTTGAACTCAAACCTTTAGATTTACAAGAATTTAGGCCATACAATTTATTTGTTTGATAAAAAAAAAATCAACATGATCTCTTACAGAATTAGACAGAACCCCTTTCCTACATACTCTCCATTAAATAATTAAATTTTTAATACTGGTATCATATAAACTTTTTTTTCATTTCATCGTGACAAAATACAACGTTTATAATTTTAAAAAGATCTTTTATTCTATTCAAATAAAAATTTAAAAGAAATATGGAATTGCTACAGATCGTATCACGTTTTTTAAAAAGTAAGACGTCACTTCCTGAGGCATCTTGGACAGCATTCCCAGGATAGTTTTATTACTTTACTTCCAGTGGGACAATCGGGGCACATGTAATGGGTGAGTTCTACCACTCCACCGACACATTTATACTCTTTGCAAGGTGAAACATCCTTGTATGAAATCATGTCTCCGTCATCATATTCTTGGCCATTCCAATAACAGTTATCTAAACAAAAATAATGTAAATTTTATCCAATAAAATGCAATTTAGAAATTTATTTTGTAAATAAAAGAGCAATGTACGTTTGTCGTATGCTTCGAGTTATATCAAATGTAACCAAATACATTCAGGTCAAAGAACCAAGAAGGAAAGAATACTCAACCTCCTGAGTACATTTTTTTCATAGATTTAGAATTTTTTTTAATAGACTTTGGTCTTAATATTGGTTACGATATTGGTGTTGAGCATTCATTTCAAAACCGTTTGACCTGGTTTCTATTCTCATTCATCATGCAGCGTCAAACCTTAGACGTAAACATTCCTTCTCCGGGCGCCTGCCAAAATAAGTAAAAGTCAAGGGTATTTCGGGTGTATGGACCTTAAAAAAACGATCCCCAAGTCATGGTAGGCATTGGCACATTAAAGAAACCTCACTGTTCAATGGCTCTGAGCACTGAGTATGTCTAAATCTAAAGACTTCATGCTCACAAGGGAACTTCATATTATAGTGAAATATTTCAAATAGGACGTAAAACAACATAAAATCAATCAATCAGCATCAAAATAATTCTTAAGACCAGCTGTAATCCAATGTCTGGCAGGTATGGAATTATTTTTGACAAGATGACTGTCGACCTATCTCGATATGTTTTGTATTGCTCTCAAATTTAGTCCGCCAGTAAACCAACTACTTATTAGGTTTTTGATTGTCTACGGAAATACATTTTATTTGCGGCTCTGCTTTACCTTGCCGTTGAGATTCAACATTCCGATATATTTTCTTAAAAATACACTAAAAATCTTTATCTTTAGTAAAAGGTCTTTTAATTTGAAATAGGAAATATAATAATAGGTCTTGTCATGTCATCTCAGAATTTACAGATCGTTACAAAACTTCAATGCAGTTACTTTAAATTACATTTCTCCCGGCTGAGTACCCCTGAAATTTGCTCTTATATTTAGCCATAGTTTACAGATGATATATCAAATCAAATTTATTTTCACTTGTAAGTCCATGGTTTTTATATTGCTAAAGTTTGAAATTTTTTTGAAATTCTGAAATTTTTATTCAGAAAGTTCTTTGCCTGATTGAAAATATTTTAACTTTCTAGTCTGAACTTCAAAAGATTTACTCAGCAATCCAAAACAATTTTCTGATTTTACAATAAAAATGTTCTTTTTTAAAAGAATAGGTAATAAAAATACCTATGACTAAAAATTCCAGCCAAAAAAAAACTTACTTCCAGCATTTACAGTAGCCAAAAAGCAGAGGCAGAAAAGAAGACCAATCACAACTTCCATCGCTGATTCTGCGTATTGGATGAAGTTTACGGTCCTGAGAAGTCTTGGAGTTAAGTAACAAACTCTAACAATAGTTTCTAATAGCCAGACTCTTCCTTTTATAGAAACACCGTGTCCCACGAACAATAACTTCAATAAATTGAATTTTAAAGCTTAATCTGTCACTCAAGTGTTACATGTTATAAAACCTATAATTGATGCTTTGGATGATAGGACATTTTATCTTCTGTACAGAAGGTTATTGGTGTCCTTGTCGATAAATACCTCTGGCCCCCGGGCTCTCTTCAGTGCTTACAGACATTTATTGACGAGGGATCCATCTGTTGACCTCGCAGAAATTCCTCATGCCATGATGATATGTCATTTTTTCTCTAGGAAATTATTATGATTTATTTTGCTTGTATTTTTTGTGCACAATAATTGAATAATTTATCATAAATGAAAATAACATATTTCAATGCTTCGATGGTGGTCCTAAATCATAAATTACTGGTCTAAATCTTCGTCATTATAAGAAGAAAACAAATAAAATCAATTGGCATATCAAAATAAAAAGAATTAAAAAACTGGACACTTAGTTTTTAAAAAAAAAATATTTTTCTTCTAAATTTCTTGTATTTGATGCTCACAAGATCTCGAAATTAAAAGCTGCACGTTGCATCATTGTTTTAGCAAATTGATTTTGATTTAACTGATGTTACACTTATACAGTTATTGTAGAATTTCGACATTGTACGTAGGGATAATGAAATAAATCATACTTGCATACTTAACATTACCATAAATTCCACAGTGATAACTGAACCTTTAAATATGTCTTTCATTAAATTTATTTTAATAATTAAATCACCTACAATCTAGAACAAGGAATCTTGGTAAAATGGACAGATTTTTTCTCTATATCTAATATCTTTTTTTCATTTGCATGAATCGATTACCACATACTTTGAATAAACATGATTGTGTACAAAAATAATTTTATTCGACATTGGACTGTGTTTTGTTATTATTTATATCGTACTTGTACAATACTTCTTATATGATATGTGGTCATTTTTTGGATTTCTCCACAGCAGTGTCTATCAATGTGACACAAAAATAACAAAAAGGCTGTTGTGGTCGACCACCGCAAGGAGCGGTGATTTTTGTCGATTTGTTTATACTCATTTAATGGAAATTACTTCATAGGGTTGTCAGTAAGGTGACAATGTCTGCAGTTGATCTTCAGTCCTTCTGAAATTAAGGATACGCGCTTAACTAAAAGGTGATAGGGTTTCTTTAGTTTTCGACTTTTACATATATTATTTTGTCATTGCTTTTCAAAAAGGTAGAGTTTTCCTTAAACCCCAACTCAGCTGTCTCTTTATAGATTCGATAACAGGAATAAACTCCCGAAACGAGGCCAGAAACAAAAATTCCAAAATGAGAAAAAATTCCGAAATGAGTCAACAACTAACTTAAATTTAGTTTTATAAATTCATAACTGATCGTATTATGTATCTTATTCACAGGTAACTTCACTGCATTGGCCTTGATATAGAACTACTTTTAAATATTTTACCTTATTTGCTTACTTTTCTAAAAAAAAATAAAGTGGTAAAGCTACATATGTATATAATAAGTAATATTGACGAGTGGACAAGAAAATGATGGACAATTGATTCCAATGTATTTGTCACGAAATTAAAAGGGACTTACGGGGATTTTTGCAGGAATAAATTAGTTTTAGAATTTGTGTCGCAGTGTTTTGCACCAAATCAGAAAGAAAACCTTGTTTACCTTAGGTATTTGTTGTTGTTGTTTTTTTTGGCCGAGCACAGTCCATTTCATGTGAGGCATCCGGCAACCTTTTTCGCACAAATGACACAGCAGACTTAACATTGTTTACTATGCACTGATATAAATCATGTTTAGTCTAAAGAGATACGGAAATCAATGTACATGTACTTTGAGATGCAAACATGAATATAGTTACACGGTGAAAAAAAATGTTTTCTAGACAATGACTATAAGCGAGAATTTCATTCACATGAAAAAGGCGAAAATAACGGACGATGTCAAGGAAATCTATAAACAATTCTAGTTTGTGAAGAGGACACAGACACAACCCCTCCTGGAAATCAAAAAGGTGGGATCAGATGCTAAGAATGAGTAATCATCCGGATCCCATGTTTACCGGACACATCCGCCAAGAGCCCTATGTATTAATTAGGTAGAAGAAATATTCTGCAGTCAAATTTAGTACAAAGAGGCCGTACAATTGGTATGAAACAAGTTGGCTAAAATAAAACCTAATATCAGGATATATTATCCAATAACTTCATCATAACGAACATAGAATTTCGATTTGCTGAACTTTAAAAGAGACTGCTGAAATGCTTATTATATTAACTTATGTGTATGTAGCCTGCCTCTGTTTAAAATTTTCCCTGACTCGGAGCATGTTCTTAAGTATCGAATAGGCTGGGAGATGTACACATGTATACAATTTACGTTGGTGACAGTGGAAAATTCTTACAAAAATAAACCGACTGACATCCTTACCAAGTCGCCCATGTGGCGCAATGGTTAAAGCGTCTGCTCTGAAGTCGCTGAGGAAGGAGTTGGTCCTTACGTCGCAGGTTCGAATCCACAAAATTCGTGGAGAATGGTTCTTCGGATAAAACCATATTAACCAAGGTCCCGTGGTGCAATTGGTGTTGGCACGGAGAAAATCCCTAACGGCTAAATGGCCCTGAATGCCGCGTATTGGTATGAATTTGCAGTCCTACACTGGAAAATGGCTTCTCGATATTAGTAAAAATTCTAAGGGCGTTAAAGAACATTCAAACAAACAAAACATCCTTTCCACTAGAGGCTACGAAGAGCAGTCACATTTTTGAAAAGGAGCATCAAAATCTTTAAAAGTTTAAATATAATTGAATCGACAACCATGGTTTCCTGAGCATCAGTTTGTTTTCAAGAACCTGCCGAATTTACGAGGCCAAACTTCTAAATGACGACCGAACGAAATTCTCAAGAGGACGTTAATCAACAAACAAAAAATCGGCTGACCAACAACTGAATTTATAAACTGCCTACCAAGATCAGAGGGGGATTGTGAACCGGTCGAAAGACTGTATAACGACTGTTTCAATTGAAATTGAAAAGCGGGCTTCATAATTAAGCGTCTTTGGCACACACAACAATGCTCTAATTTATGAATACCGCAAAGAAATTATAGTTATGAATACCGCAAAGAAATTATAATTATGAATACAATATATGGCATTGTATGTGGAGCGCTAATTAATGATTACGCCAACAACTCCATAAACAGTGATTGCGCTAAATTTTGAATACGAAGCAAAGTCAGATAATGAACTTAGACACGACATTTCAGGACCCAATCGCAGTATACTACACATTTCTTGTATATTGCTGATATCAGTTGTTGATTTCCATTGCGATGTAAACAAATAGTGTCATTGGCTGAAATGACATCACAACATAGAGGAGTTCATTTTCAAGATAATGACATTTTTTGTGATCAAGCAACTACGAAGAGGAGAGAGGTGTGTGCTGACTGCGGACCGTGGCTTGAGACGATGATCAAGAGCATGCTCCGAGGTTTGTATGTAACAGAAATTTCAGCAACTCCATACAAATTTAGCAATTTCTTATAATTACCTAAAATGTTTGTTAATACAATACATGTACGTTTGATATCATTGGTGACATCATTGCTCGTATAATGCATTTGACCACCGATCATTCCATCCTTTGATCAATACATAGGGCTAACTGCGGTGTGATCGGTTGAAAGGAGAGGGGGCGCTTACTCCTCCTTTGCATCTGATTTTAACCTACATAACCTTAACCGCATAACCTACACATACCGCATTCCCCGCATAGGGAATATTGCAAATGATACTCTCAGAGTAAGTGACCATTTTCAATTCTTAAAGAAATTGTCGTTTTAATGGCAGATAAAACCACATGTCATATTATATATAAATCAATTTAGTTTTTGTCTCAGAAATGTTGACCTTCAGAAAAAAAAAGAACTTGGACAGTTATACAGCTTCTTTGATTGACAAATGAAAGATGCAAATGTCTAATAAAAACTCCCACTCTCCATAAAGTGACACCAACACAAAGCATAAATTAAACATAAAACGTCAAAATACACAATAAATTTGGGAGAACAGCAACAAAAAAATCAGAGATCTATTCGGGTTTTTTTTATTATTGAAGTTAATCTTTTCTTCTTTCAAGAGGTATTTATTTGATACATAAGCATCTATCAATTATATTACATGTAAAAGGTGAACAAACATCGATCGATCTTTAAAAAAAACTTCAAAACAGTACAAAACTGTAAACAAGGCATATAACACGGACCCCGAAAATTCCAGAGGAACCAGGTGCCTAGGAAGAGTACATACACAACCCCTGATGACCGGTGCCCGCTCATACCCAACGATCGAGAGCCCTTTGTATTAATCTGGTAGACGGAACGTTCTGTAGTCAAATTTAGAAAACAAACCAAAAATAAAATGTAGTAAACCATATATCCAATCATAAAAAGGAGGACAGTCAGCAAACGACCAGTCAGCAAGGGATGTTCACTCCTCTTTGGCACCTGATTCCACCTTTGATATATTTAGAGGTCCGTGTTTACAATGGTCCAGACCTGTAATTTTGTTAATTGGACTTCGAGCTTGAATACTCTTTGTTTTTACCATATCTCATTTTTACTCATATGAAACATATGGAGATAACGAACAGTATTCAAGTTCAAAAGTCCATTATAAATTACAAAATAGGAGCAGAGCAAACACCAACCTCCAAAACATCAGAGGTAGGAGCAGGTGCCATGGAAGAGTGAGCATCCCCTGTCGACCGGTCACATCCACCTTGTGCTCCTTGTCATGATCGAGAAATAACGGAAAAATCTAATCCATCGTCAATTCAGTGTATAAATAATGGACTAACAATAAGTATGAAAAACGTCAGTCAGCATTTGACTCAATGATAAATTGTATTTGATGACAAGGTCAACCATAAAGCTTACGAGATGATGACTTAAAACGAGACAGCTGAAATTCTTGTTTCTTCAACTTTTTGGTCAATAATTTACCTTTTAGAAATTGTTCGTACGTAGAAATGCTCTTGCGTATTGAATCAACTGAGATACTCAGTATATAAACTCCGTATGCAGGTGATGAAGGTATATTGCTGCATAAGTGAGAGAAGCTGACGATAGGAAAGTTAAAGTTATCACGTTTTTCATAGAGCTTGGTTGTTAGATTACCATTAACGTCTTTTTCAAGTAAAATGTCCAAATATGAAACAGAGGAGGATAAACAGTTACATCTAGTGTTTCAAAAACTAATTGCAAATAAATTAATATCATAACAAAACTAAAATAAAAAAAAAATTAAGAATTTCCGATGGAACGTTTGCAAGGAAAAATGTATCATCCAACTTGAATTTAAGTTAACTACAATTATGCTATATTTTCAATCTAATATACTTATCATTGTATAATTAGGACAATACACTGTATTTCTACAGATTTTTATTGCTTGACCGTTCGGCAAGGGATGCTTACTCCCCGTTTTTTAACGCACCGTGCTTGCTCTGCTCCTGATTTGCATTGTTTCAGTGGAGCTTGATTATCATTATTATTTTTATATTCCCTCTTTAAATATAATTCCAAGGCCTAACAATAATAAATTTATCACCAACCCCAAGGCATCAACAGTACGATGCGGGAGGCGTCACTGTTGGGGATCAGGTACATGAAGTTTACCTGCTAACGGTGAATAACAGAATAAACTCGACAGATATTTTTTATACCACCGCTTGAAAAGTGTGAGGGTATATAGTGATCTGGATTTCCGTCCATCTGTCTGAACGTCTGTCCGTCTGTTACGCTTTGGGGTACCCATCTCCTATGTTGACCCATATACCGCATAAGTGGAAATTTTAGCGAAACGCAAATTTAACGATTTCTACCTAAAATCTTGTATTTTATTTTTAGCGAGAAGTAAATTTAGTGATTTTAAAATGCTAACTAAAGAAGCTATTGCAAATAATACGCAATTAATTTTTAGCGATATTCAATTTTAGCGATGTCAGTACCCTCGCTAATAATGCCAAAATTAAATCCTCGCTAAAAGTTCTACTTATACGGTATTTATAACACTAAACTTTGTATTGTGCATATATATATATATATAAATAAAGACGTGATACACAACTGTGTGTAAAGGACATTTATTACATAAATTGCACTTACAGCTTTTGCAGTTATCGTTCTTTACTTAGAAAAAGAGAATTATCGGCAGCTATTGAATTAATACTATCAGAGAAAGTGTATTAAAAACTGCATATATAATCTCTATCACAAAGCTTAACTTTCAAAAGCATAAAATATTCTATAAGAAATCTATTTCATACAACTTGGGTGATTGAAGTGTTTGTAAAACGTATACAGCTCAACGAACTTTTTAAGCTCACATGGTTTTTCGCACAAATTAAGGTCACATTTTTGTTATAAAAATTACCATTTTCTAACTTCAGTACGACGAAACATATATAATGTCAAGGACATAAGTCCTTTAGAATCATTATCTTAAGTTTCTAAGGTGGATGTATAAAAGGGGAATTAATCAATAAATGGCACGATGTTTCTACTAAAGGATTCTACCATAGGTTTTTACAAATTATATAAAACGAGTTTTTATTTATACCACGTAGTTGAACATTTTAATTTTTTTCTTAATGGTGAGTATTTTTCAAAATTCTTTGCTCAATTACCATACTCCTCCTGGTTTTGTCGAAATGCAGCGCCGGAAAATGCTAACATTGCAGAAAGAAACCACACAAGGTCAAGATCTAGTAAAGAAAAGTGCCTACAAATTTCTCAAATTTGAGAAATAAATTCTTTTAATGATGCTTTATACGTTTATCTTGGTCAAATAAGGTGTTTCGGGGCATAATTTGTAGGTAAACAAGATTAAAAGTCATATTTTAAACTGTAATTTTCAATGAAAAGTTAAGAAATCCAGTCACGAATATGGGACTTTTTTCCATATCAGACAAAGAAAATGTATCCAGATAGCCTACAAACTTTCAGAAAACGGTAATATGTATGTTCATGGTCTCTTCTTTAGAATAATGTCAATTTTAATATAGGTATCGGGACTACTTCTCGTGTAATTTCAAATTGAATTCCCTGAAAATATTTAATTTTCTACATATTTCTATTAAAGCCGCAAAGTACGGGAAAAAGAAAGTTGAAAGTGATTATGACGTCATAATGGATCAAGCACCAAAAAGTTAGTCTCAAGACATTTACTAGATCTTGACCTTAAGAGTAGGATATGGAAGTATTGTATAATTTTTTAAATAGTATATTCTTTTTTATGAAAGGGAAAAATTCTATTGCATTTACGGGTTGACACGTTAAAATTTTGCATTGGGATTAATCTTTCACGATTCTAGATTTTAGAAGGTAACTCTGAAAAAAGCCACCTTATCAACACACAAAGCAGTCAAACAGATGAAAAATACTAGTATCATCCCACTCTAAAGAATATACAGAAAATACAAGCTACACAAGCTGTACTGTGCCTGTGTCTACGGTTCTGCAATGAGATGCTACTTTCAAAAGAACGGAGAAAACGACAGCTACAATTGGCAAGAAACAACAAACAATCAAAAGGGAATAGTTGTTATTTTTCAGCCATCAATATATCAAAGTTCTATTAACTAATTTGTGTAAATTATGTTTATGTAAATGAAATAAAACTCAAATAATGTAAACAAGTACTTTTAAAATGCATTTTGTTTCTCTCTACACAATATTACACTATAGCAATGTGACCTTAATTTGTGCGAAAAACCATGTGAGCTTTAAAAAGTGCGTTGAGCTGTATAGACTAACAGTTCAATGTACTAAAGCAAGATTCGATTTTTCATTACGAATTTATTTTGTTGTTAATTAATCCAGCATACATTAATTGTACATGTAAACATGCCAACCTTTAAAACAAAGGTGCTTTATATTTGAATTAAAAAAAAAATAAAGTATTTAATTATGTCCAACAGTCCAAGGTTTGGCCATGGAAATGATAGAATTGAATTTATCAAACCCTCGGAAACCAAATCTTCGAACAAAATGTTGCAATTCTGATTCTGATGTGTACTAATTGAGCTACTATACAAGCCTACTTGTTTTAATATTCTTATGAGGCAGGATTTATTCAAAAACATGAGTAGTGATCACTTGTATCAACGAGGTTTTATCAACTAACAATAGGTATTCCTATGAAAATATCGACTTGATACAGTGTATATCCCTGTGCATTTGAACTAACCTACACGATAGATTGTCACATCTGTTTAATATAAAGATATTTTCTGACTTTCTGGCTTAAAAAAACGACAAGACCAACAAATAGAAAGCCAAATAAGATGATTTCAGTTTCTTCAATCGTTATTTTTCCTTATGTAGTAATACTTCACTATCATCTGTATATGTTGTTAAGCTCCCAGTTCATTCGCTACTCAAGAACAAGCTATGATTACGATCACTTTTGAACCGAGGCATCCTTCTCACACCTAAGTTGATGTTACAGGATTTCAATACCCCGTTTAAAGTAAGCATTTCAAAATTTATATGATGGTTATCATGACCTTATTAGTAAAATTAGTTGGAGGGTATATAGTGATCGGGATGTCCGTCCGTCCGTCTGTTACGCTTTTGGGGTACCCATTTCTTATCCACAACTCTTCTTATACCATTGAATGAAATTTAATGAGACTTTCACAGATTCTTTATTACATAATTAATACCATTGTGCACCATCTATTTTACTTTTTGATCAGACACTTCGGGTCTCCCAAAGCAAAACACGAACTTTGCCATTATAATCATTTACGAGGCGAGGGATATCAATTAGTGAGCTCAGTCCTCAAAGTACCTGTAGCGGTTGTTTTTTACCAATAGGCAGGTCTCTGTGTTTTGTACTTAATTTAACTACAGAATGTTTCGTCTACTTATTCAAAACATAGGGCTCACTGCAATTATGACCAAACTAGCTTAGAATTTGAAAATATCTTGTATTATTAAGTTAACTTTCAATTCTTTTAAATGTTCTATAAATTGCCCACATCTAATCCAAACGTTAGATGCCTTGTAAGACCCGTAGGACTTAATTTTGCATATTCTGTAGGGTATCCCATTTTTTATCTCCAATTTCTTACGACTTGTCCCGAAAATTGGATATATTTTCGAATGACCAAAATTTCCAATACAATTATCATAGCTATATAGATACTTAGATCGACGTTTACTGCTTTTCACTCGGAGACAAGAAGGCTGTGGGATTACTGTTGCCTACTCTTTCAACTATAGAACTGTGTGAGGATCAGTACTACTGACTCTGATGGTCACTTCTATTGACCATAGCCATGGAATCTGCTACTACCTGTCATTGACAGAACTGCCCGGGAATATAACTTCTACTGGTTCCATTTACCAATAGTACTAGGATGGTTAATTACAGGCAATGACTCTGAAAAGGGGATGATTGCAACGTTCACTATTGCTCTCTTTAGCAACTAGAAGACTCTGAAGATCACTTTTGTTGACTCTCACAACAAGAAGTCCCCGATGATCACTGCTACTGACTTTAATAACGAATGGACTGTCAACGAGTAGCCTGAGGTCATCACTGCTAGCGACTGATGCAACGAAACATACTTGGAAGATCACTAGCACGGACACTATAATAACGAAAAGGTGACAAAACATCTTTTCTAGAGTAATTTCAATGTCACTAAATATTCGTTGTTATGAGTTGTGTGATTTGTCACTCTACTCAAACTTGCATCTTCTTCATAATTATATATATAGATATGATTTTTAATTTCTTAAGTTCAGTTGATCAATAATACCTTGTCGGAAGCACCCTATTTAGTACAATCACAATACGTTTATATTTCCTTATACTGTAGATCACTAAATTTTCGCGACACCTTATTTTCGCGAGATAGTCATTGCCTCTTTATGTGCGAGACAAAATTTTCACGAATTGTGGTGACTGCTTTATTTAATCCATAGGAATACTAATATACGCAAGAATCATATTTTCGCGAGCACTTTGTCTCGCGTAATTAATTAATTAATAAAATAAAAAGTGATTTACAGTACTTAGAACTAACGGAATCATTTTACCAAAGTTATGTAAAAGCCATTTCTATAATTAATCAAAAGAAGTAATCAAGAACATTAAAGCGAAGGAATATATTCGATATTCTTTGCCTTTGCAAAAGAAAACCTTGTTTCATAATTAATCCCCCTCAAAAAGTGATCAAGAACAGTAATGATCACGCAATAATTGCTATCAGTCTTGGAGAGTTTAAAATAGTCTATGATTCCGAAATCAGTTTAAGATCTCATGAGATGTATACATGTACGTAGAACATGTCAACCAACAGTTTTTCAATTCTTGCTTCAGTTTCAATGTTTTTTGTAACAAACGTTTCAGATTCGTCTCATACCTTTATTCTGCGTTGTGCGGCTTATCGCACTGAAGCTCGTCAGTATGAATTTAGCAAACTGATGATGTGAAATCCCATTGTTCTCTTATTAATCTTTATTTCACCCGAATGACTGCTTTAGCCATACACTGCAGAATCGTTAGGGCATTCGTGGATAGCGTTTATCTTTTCTTTCAATGGGAATTTTTTACCGTTATTATGGCATGCGTATGAATCCTTTAAAAGCAAGATTGGTGAATAGCAGGGGCTCTTAAACCTGTACTTAACCTTTTCATTAATATGCATGAGTCTACGAAAGCAACATTAATGAAAAGTTCCCGAATTCCTTATAACATTTGACACAGTGAAAGATGTTTTTTAGCTTTCCATTTAGATTAGAATTAGTGTAAATCCGTCCAAAGACGAACCATTCATGCAGGCATTAGTAAAACTTGTTACAAAAACACCATCATGGCATCATTCTTCAATATTAACCATGCAATTAAAGTCAAACCTTTTTTAACGCTTAATTTATCTAATGTGATATATTTTTTTGAAACTTGGACATTTATATATACATGTAAATAATTATAATGCAATGCAATATAAGCTAATTAATAATCATTCTGCTTTAAGCTAGTTCAATGAAAAATACATGAGAGCAATAATGAGAGCAAACATGAACAACGGACAGACCAAGAAAATTTCTGTTTCGATACATAAATATACATGCATGTATATATTGCCTAATTTTTATTTTTTTTTTTAAAAATGAACATTAAAATATCTACAAATATGCGCATCTTGTGAAATAACATTGAAACAATTTTCATTGTATTCCAAGTTCCTATCAAATCTGATCACGACCTTTGGTACGGCATTTATTCAAGATCAAAAGATTTATTTGATTCATGTCATTTATTGCTATATGGAGTCTGTGTTTGCAAAATTCACCAGATCTGGATATTGGACTACATATTAAATAACGATGATCTTTAGTCCCCCATGAAGTGCTGGTCATTCAGAAGTCACAAGTGATGGGATTGGCAACGTTATCAGATCAAAAACAATCGATTTTAGCAGATACTTGATCCTCTCTGCCTTCTATCTCTTTTCTGTTATATCTTATGTTTTGCCTACGGAGCAATGGCCCAATTGGTACTGCTTTATTTATTATCACATTTGCCTTTGCTGAGCGTGCCCAGTTGGAATAAATATTTAATCTCTTGAAACTCTGCCTGCCTCTAGTAAGGATGTCGTACATACTGGCCAGTATTATATTTAATTTTATTCACAAGGATACGAATATATTGAGTAAATAATGGTCTGGTAAAAGTGTGCTGAAAATATACCTCTGATCCTCAATTGACTGTACTATTTGTATCAAAGTCTCTGTTGTGCCAACAAAAAAAAATCAAATTTGCTAATTTTACAACAAATCAATACGGTCTTCCATATGTCATTCCTGTTTCAATTAAGCGTCAGTAACAAAGAGTTTGGAAGCGAGGAATAGTGGGGGCATGGGCAACTCTTGGGAGAAATCCTTTGTGTTAGGTATGTGAGCTCTAAGACAGGGGAGGCCAGGCTGGAAATTTGTCATTATTGCTTATTGTCACATAAATCAAGTAGGCAAATAGTGATTTCTCTTCGTTTCCAATACCGATTTGGATGTCAGGTTTAATATTGTCTTTTGTGGCTGACATTTAAAATACATACTTATAAAAAAAATTACACTCAGCAAGCTAAGGGACAAAAGGACGAACATTGCAATCTTAAAGATGGAGTTTTAGTGTTGAACACGTACTAGATCTTGAAGACGAAAAGTACTTATATTGATTGTGTTTCGTCTGCTAGTTTTCCCGGTCGCTAGTTTTATTTCAATCTAATTTCCAACCCCGTAGTATTTAAAAATTTAGTACTTTACGAGACGGACATTGATTAGTTGAATGTTGCACTTGCACTTTCAAAGCAACGAGACAGAAAATCGGAACTAATTATCAGCGTTGTGAAGTTTATTGCCGATAACCTGGAATTCAGTCAATATCTCGTCAATCTTATTTTCCAATAATTATCCATCAAATATGAAAATATCAATTTTGTAAAACTGTAGTCGACTGTAAAGAGCGACATTATTCATATGCATAACAAAAAGGTCTTGACTTTCAAGAATTCTGCTTACACTTTTCAAAGGATGACCCTAGACATATATATGAACAAAGAACGCGCTTTCTATGCATGCACAGGGTTAATACACTGGATATTAAGTTTCTAAATTGAAAAGAAAAAAAATGAAAAAAAAAACCAAATATCATTTATTTACTGACAGGGTTCGAAAGCAACATGCGTTTTGTCGGATCCGAGTACCAAACTGTTTTCTGAGGCCCTTGACCAAGTAAACGAACATTATTCAAGCTTATAAGTCCATTAAACAATACTTTGGAGCAGAGCAGATACATATCTCTAAAACATCAGAGGTGGGATTAGGTGCCATAGAGGAATGACCATTTCCTGCCTACCGGTCACACCCGCCATGTTCTCCTTGTCATGATCGGGAAATAACGGAAAAAATATATGGACAATGCAGTGTGTAAATAATGCCCTAACAATTAAACGTCAGTCAGCCTTTAACTTAATGATACATGTAAATTGTATTTGCTGACAAAGTCGACGATAGAACTTATAAAATGATGACCTTAAATCAAGACTGCTGATATTCATGTTTCATCAACTTGTTTGTCAATAAGTAACCTCTTTTGAAAAATTTTCATACGCAGAAAATGCTCTTGAGTATCGAATCAAATGAGAGATATAAAGCCCATATGTAACAAACATCATATGAGGTATATTCTTTACATTAATTTTACAATAATATTACAACATTGTAAAATGTCAGCAATAGAAATGTACAAAAAGTAATCATAAGAGTAAGATCATCCCGCCCTTTCTACAAAGTAGGATTTTTGAGTATGAACAGTTTTTATATATTTGTTTATACGAGGGTTGTTCGAAAAGTTCGAAGACAGATGCGATAAAATTAATACTATGAAGTTTATGCTTACAAAATTTTTAAGAAACATAAAACAAAAGTTAGAAAAATGTTGAAAATTTTAGCTTGCTACTTTAAATACTTTCCAACTTATCATTAAATAAAAAGACATTATTTGTTCATCCGGCGCAGTCGACGTCGCCATTTAGTTGCATGGCGTCATTGTTTCTGAATATCCGCATTCCCTACCTCATACACATGAGATTCCTTGGAGTTAAGTAAAGATTCAAACTTGTCTTGTTTATATAATTTTTAAATGTCATGAATAGCCGATTTCAATGCATATGATATTTTAAATAGATCTATACATGGTGAAAGATTCTAACTTAATTATAACAGCACATTTGCTTGTCGCGTTCCACATCTATCAGGCATGATCAACATCTCTTTTCTGCGTTACAAACTTTGAACACCATTACTACAAATCGACATTAACTTTTACATTTCTCGTCTCTCTAATCTTTTTCGCTATTTAAAAATAATTACTTTGAATGCATTTTTGTTTTCAATGGCCCTTTGAAATATATCATAGGTCTATGCCAGTTTTTCCAGGGGGGGGGGGGGGGTGAAACTGGAACCCCCCCTTAGAGCATGTAAAAAAATTAACTTTTACATTTCTCGTCCTCCCCTATTTAAAAATAATTACTTTGAATGCATTTTTGTCATATAGAACTCATAAATTGTTTAGACATTTCATATAAAATTTACTATGAAATTTCATAGAAGTTACAGAATGGGGCTAAAATTGCAAATTTTACGGTATAATATTGTAATGTATACTGCATGAGTGATTAGCCATTTTTGGATGACAAATGCTCATAAAAAAGTTTTTTCTCAGTTACATTTAGATAGAAAAAACGTATTCTTCGGGGTTGCGCCGCCTGGACATACTATTGCTTTAAGAAAAATTAACAATTCATTAAAAAACGATAATTAATGATGTATAGTTTATTATATACTAGTAAATGAAAAAAGATTATGATAATTAAACGTTAAAAAATTCATTAAAGTATCTTTTAAGCTGTTTTGATTTTATGGCGCTAGTCCACGAACTTTTCGAACAACCCTCGTATTTTTTTATTTGCTTGTCAGATTTTTGTAAGGTATTCACTGTTTTAAGATGGGTATAGGCGGCCTGTTTACATAAGAAAAACCTACAGTACTGGAGTCTTTAAAATGAAATACATGTATGCGGAGAGAACGAACAGTATTCGATCTGAAAAGTCCATTAAACAATACAAAATAGAGAACACAGACCCCCAAAACATCAGAGGTGGGATCGGGTGTTATGGAGGAGTGAGCATCCACTGCCGACCAGTCACATCTGCCGTGTACTCTGTCATGAACGGAAATAACGGGAAAATTCGCGGACAACTCAGTGTGTAAATAATTGCCTAATAATCAGTATGAAAAAAAGTCTGTCACCATTTTAACTTACTGATAAATTGCATTTGCTGAGGAGGTCAATGTATCGACCATAGAACTTACGAAATGATGACTTTAAACGAGACTTTTTATATTCTTGTTTTATCAACTTGTTTGTCAATAATTTGCCACATTTTTAGAAACTGTTCTTAGGCAGAACATACTCTTCCTATCGAATCAGCTTAGAGATGTAAACTCCGTATGCAGGTGATAAAGGTAAATTGCTGGATAAGTAAGGGAAGTTGACGATTGATAAGTTAAAGTCTTTAAGTTTATCATAAAGCTTTGTTGTAAGATAACAACCAAATACGAAAGAGATGTGTCAGACTACGTGGTATCTTTTATTTCAAGCTTTGTTTAAATATGCCTTCTAGAAGTCAGATAAACTAATTTTTGAAAATACATTTTAATATTTCGAGGAGTTAATCTACTTTGCATCAAAGTAAAACCTGTATCATCTTATTTCCCCATTTTTATCAATCTTTTAACCTATAACAAACTTCTTAAATAAACAGCATACAGAATCGTCGACTCTTTTCTTCGATTCATGATGAGAGACAGTGGTTCGAAAGAAATTAAAAAATATATCTGTTACTTTATTTATGTGGTTTTGGTTTTTTAACATATACTAGTAGTTTGTTACTTCAGATATCAAACGTACATGTATTTTGTCATTGCCCAGGCTTCTGGATCAAATGACGATACTTTTCCTTAAAAGAGAAATAAATGATTCCCTTTTAAGCACGAAAAGATAATGATGTGATCAAATAGTAAATCCCCTCTATTAAGAAAGGGTCATCACCCTAATCTTATGGATTATTCATCTGTAAGGAGACTCAACATTTCACAGAAGTGATAGGGTTTTCCTTTTTTGCCGCATTTATTGTGTCAATAAACGATTTTCTGATGCGGATAACTGATATGATTACATTTTTCCTTCTGATCGGAACGGATAATATTATTTTGAAATAAAAAAAAAACTTTGATTGCAATTTCCAATCATTATCTTAAACAATTTTATATAAAATATAACATATCAAGAAGTTTTGCATTTTCGTACATTCGTTTATACATTACAAAAAAAAAGAAAAAATATGTATTTAAGGATTGATTTATAGAAGTCATTTCAGAAAGGTATTCATTGTACATCTGGAATTATTCATAACTGTATTTTATGATCTCTGAAAAAAAAACCCAACTAAGAAGGTTTTTGATTTTCAATACAATTTTAATACACACTTAAACTTTCTGAAAAAAAAGATAAGTATTATGGCATGCTTTAGATATATTAACCACAAAAAATTTCATTATTTTTTTCAGTGTGACTCGAACTGCTTTTGTGTAAATTAATCTGTGTTTGATAAAATATACACAGGGTAAATATATTTTTAAAAAAACACCTTTTCTTCAAGCAGGGGAAAATACAGATAAAATGAATAATTAACCATTTCCAAACTTACGCGCATTGATGACGTTTTCCGTCCAAATTTTTTCTTTGATACTTCAATCAAAGGAAAAAATATTACATTCATTTCTTAAGACAGCCGCTTTTTCAATAAAAATGCAACTCTTAAATTTATAATACTTACCTTGTCATTGGTAATTTGCAAAATTATTTTGTTAAAACACATTCTGATTGTTCACACAAGTACTCTGAAGTTGACAACAAAAAGATGCTTGAGTTTCTGATTGACAATTTCTATGTCGTTTTTGGAGACCAGGTCTTCCAACAATCTATTGAAATTCCCATGGGTAACAATTGCGCCCCGTTATTAGTAGACCTATTTTTGTACTCATATAAAGCAGAATTTGTGTAAATCTGATGTGTGAAAAGAAGAAAACACTTGCTGTGGCTTTCAACTCGACATTTAGATATATCGACGACGTATTTTCAATTAAAAATAATTTCCATTCTTATGTCGATACGATATATCCTGGTGAGCTTGAGATAAAAGACACCACAGAGTCTTACAAATCTGTTTCGTATTTGGATATTTTACTTGAAAAAGACATTAATAGTACTCTAATAACGAAGCTCTATGATAAACGTGATGACTTTAACTTTTTTATCGTCGACTTCCCCTACCTGTGCATAAATAGACCTTAATCACCTGCATACGGAGTTTATATATCTCATTTGATTCGATACACAAGAGCATGCTCTAGGTATGAACAATTTCTAAAACGAGGCAAATTATTGACAAACAAGTTGATGAAAGAAGAATTTCAGCAGTCTCGTTTACAGTCATCATTTCGCAAGTTTTATGGTCGATACAATGACCTATTCAGCGAATATAAATTATTAATAATATACCATAATGTCATCTGATGTATAGGCTATTAAAACTTTTTACTTTTTTTATGTAAAAGAATATCTGTGTAAGATTTTTGGATCTCCTCATTTATTGTATTGTTAATACTCATTTTCATTTTTCAATAAATGGCAATTCACACAATCCTTTTGTTCTGATATTTTTTCTAGGATGAAAGTTGTAGATGTATTTGGATCTTAATAATATTTAAACAACAGGTATAACATAGATTTCATAACATGATGTCCTCTGATGTATATTTAAAAAAAAAACTTTATATGAACATATATTTCAAATGAACGGTCTAAATACGTCTTCATTCGGTATTTTTTTTTGTAGTAGAAAATAAAACAAAGAAAACAAGTATCAAATTTAGCACTGTTCTTACCTTGCGTGTTGGGATGCAATCTTCTTCATGAGAAAAAATATGCATAGGAAATGAAAAGAAATGACTCAGTAGTATAATGCTGTTAAGCCGATCAAAGAAACGAGATTAAATGAAAGGAATGAACTCTACATGATTTTCTACATAATTTTCTTATTAAAGATATTGGTTTTAGAAAAAAAAATTATGTTTTATTTTGAATATCAATTTAAGATAATATTACAACATAAGATTCCAATCAAATCAATATTAATGTTTCTTTCAAAATTAAAGACAAATATCCTCTGAAGAAAATTCCTCCCTTCATGATTTAGCCTCACATGTCTAGTGTGAAAAAAATGTAAAAAGTGATGAATCATAGAGAACGACTTCGTAAAAGAGACAAAATACAACCCATAAATCTCATGTTTCGATATGGCAACCATCAAACTGTGTATTGAATATCATTTGCTTAGAATAAACTTTTTTTTTCTCAGTTCATTCTCTTTAAAGCCTGTTGTTTTATATTCAACGCCAGTGCTCTTAAGATAAAATCCCAGAAGACTTGTTTCTCATTTAAGAATTAAATGTGAGATTTATCTAAATGGTAATGGCAACCTTTAAGCATTTTGATCAATCAATTAATTGCTAGATTCAATTTCCGTTGCATGTCATATGAAAATTGCCAAAATGTTACTAATTACTTTTGAACAAATATATCAGGCTGTGTTGGAAATCAAAATCAATACAAAAATACCACAGGTGAGATCAATATTATATCATTTATTAATGAAGTCTGACTGCAACAAAATAAAATAAAGAAGAAAATGTTCTTTTTTTACTCTCATCGTTTGAATGAAATGTCTTTTCGACTCATGTTCCAGAACATTTATTTCAAAATAATGTTTCCTATACTTATGACATAAACTTTTATTTCTACAATTTTTTGCGCCACAGAGGCACCATAGCATAGTACATGTATATTAAGCATTGTGTGTTTTGTCTTTTCTGTTTGGTAAAAATATCAAATGATGCATATTTTTAAAGTCGTTCATCTTATTCATAGAATTTTATACAAGACTATTAAAGGTATTTACTGCAGTTTTTCTTAATTAAATAAAAATAAACTTGTTAGGAAAAACATCTGTGTAATTAATACTGTAAGTTAAAGATTATCTTATTTACAAAATCAAAATCTTTTCTTGCATTGTATATCTAGTAAGTGAAGACTCTTTCATTCAATCATAGTCACACTCGTTACATGTTTATCAATACAATTTACATCCTCCGTTTTGTAAACAAAAAGAAATTACTTAACTGACATTTTTCTGAAACTTTTTTTCCCAACAATCTTAGATGTATATGTGTTGTATTAGAAAGAACGATATAAAATACTACTAACTCTGGGCAGGCAGAGAAGAATTTTCTTCGAAAACGCTTAATTTAATAGAAATCTAGTTTCTCGAAATAACCAATCGTTTTAGATTTGTCAAAACTAATTTAATGCAAGTTAGTTTATTATTCTTCAATATAACAAAATTGCGGTCCTTTCCTTCCGAGTATTCCACTAAATGAACAAATAATTTTTTATATTCATCTTTTAAGCAGCAAAGAGTGCTTTGATGCAATGCAAAATGGTGAGCAGAGTAAACACAGCCAGATCTCTAAGAACAGAGGTTAGATCTGGTGCAATGGAGAAGTAAAAATCCACCATCGCTTGGTTACACCCACCGTATGCCATTTGCTATGATCGAGAAAACGAAGACACCCGTAGCTTATTTAATATGAACTTAAGCACGATAGATATACGAACTGATCTTACGAAAAAAATTTTCAAACAACGTCATGTGGTATTAATCAAAGCATTAGCAAAATGTCGACTTCAAACGACTTTGCAGCTATACTTGCATCATCAGTTTCATTGTCAGTAGCCTGCTTAATTTTAGAAATTGTTCGTCTGAAGAACAAGGTTGGATCAACTCAATTGTGGATAAACGACATACTCTAGTGGGCAGGTGTTCCTACTAATATTTATGTAGAAAATAGGAGTTAGGCGCACATTGATAATAAATTTGTTGGTTTGACATCACATTCAGCTACAAGCAGCTGATTCAGGTTCCGTGCTGGTTTTTTTTTTTATCTTTAGTTCAGTTGGATATATCGAATGCTAACTTTTTGACCTATAAAAGAAGTTTGTAAGATTTTGAAAGCTGCAGTTTAATTATGATGAGACTATACATTGTAATTTCAAAAACAGAACAAAATTTACACTAGCTAGGCTGAAATCTTACTTTTGGTTTTGTTCTCCTTTTGTTCAACTTAATAAAAACTCCTTACAGTAATTAAATATTAAGAAAATAAGCCAATAGAATAATATTAAAATACGTTCCAAAATGCCGAATGAAACAAAAATCGATGCGCCTTATTTCCCGTTCTGTAACTTCTCACCATGATAATGAGATCTTGTATTTTCCTTGTTCTCCAACAAGAAAATCCAAACATAAACCTGTCTACAAATAACTCTTCAAAACGGAACTAAGATTATCATCAGCGACCGAATCCTCTCTTGAATAAGGTAGATTACACCACTGAACATATATATCAGATACAAGTATCTCAAATAGGGATCAAGGATATTGATGGTGCGCCACTCTTCGAGTGGCAATTTCCTGACACAGGCTTCTTTATTGCTATATTTGACCATGACATACTGAGTCTTTTTAGCACTTTGATTCGATCCTGACTCAAAACAATGTCAGCAATAGTTGAGAAAAACAAAGTCAAAAGAGTAAGAAGATGTTCTTACAGATTGTTTGAAATTTTTATTTTTCAGATAACTGACATATTATTTAAAAGGACAACAATGAAACTGCACATCAGATTAAATATGATTATCACATTCCCAAAATAGAATCAAGATGAATGATATATTTGATTTTTTTTAATGGTAAAGGCACATTAAACTCATTTCAAATTCTGTACCAAAACAACTTTTTTTTTACAGAGCCTAAACATTGAAATTGTTAGAAAGCCTAATCTGGTCGTTGGAACCTGAATCGTAATACAGGAGACAGTGATGGATCATATCGAATGCTTCTCCTACAAAATGTGATAAAGTAATTAAGAAATTGTCAGCGAGAAGACGGATTTTCGTTGCAAAATGTTAGCACCGTACAGTTTTGCTTGATTCTACATTTGCGACATTACATCGCCCTAAAAGCATTATATATGGTAGGCATTGATTAATCAGATATATTAGCGAGTTCTCGAGCTGTAATTTCATTTGTATCAAATCCGAGAGGACTCTTTCCAGGCCAGCACTTACCTATACGTTGCTCCAATGTGTAACATCACGCTCAACGGTTCCGAATGCACTGTCTCTATTAGAGCGCTGGTATGTGGTATAGGTTTTTGGTCTTTTTCAATCAGTCGGGCATACTTTCAGTAGTTTTTCAGATATACAATATTCAATGGTATTGGAGGAAGCGTTTTGATGGCACATTGCTGGAGAAGAGATTCAGACGGGGACTAAAATTAGGATTTTCTCTTATGAGACTGGGGAGTATGCATCACTAAACCAGGTGGATTTATAGAATGACATCTACGGGAAACCGCCTAGAAGTGAGTACTTTATAATAAAATATTGATTTAGTTCAATGTTGAACAACTTGTCTCAAAACATAAAAGGATGAACACTGCGCTGAAACATTAAAATTTGATTATAGTGATGATTTAGTAGAAATTAAGAAAGTCTCCAGTTTGATCACAATTTTCCGTTTTATTATTGATAAAAATATAATTTTGGTGCCGTTGGAGAGAAACATCTCAAAAACTTTACAGGATGAAATATTGAATGTGAAATCTACAGCAATATCTACTTACCTGAAGTCCATTCAAAGGTTCAAGACTGTGTAATTATTTTCCTTGATTTACAATTAGCAATCGATTAAACTCTAATATGAATCGTAAAGTGCACAATTCTATCTCATTTATCTCATTTTCTTCAATATGGATTGGCGATTACACGACAATATGACGATTATCTTATGGAATTCTAGCGTATATCAATAATGATAATAGTGACAGGATTTTATGAACAATTTTTGTTCTTCTTCTAAATATGTTCAAGAGATCATCATTGTCTCAAGTGTTTTTGTTTAAATTTTCGAGGGCTTCGATATAGTAAAAATAATAGCAACCTTGTAATTGAGGTTCAGATTGATTTCTTTAAAATTGCTGAGATTTTTTAAAGATTGAAAAGAGAAGATAAAATACAGTTATCAGGTCCATTTGAACACACCAAATGAGCAGAACCAAACAGGCTTTTTAAAAAGTGGGATCAGGTGCTATGGAAGAGTAAAATCCCCTGTCGACAGGGTATCAGAATATTCCGGAAAAAAAAGAAAAATGCAAAGGATACGTTATTATGTTTTACAATAAGAACACGTTCGTCAACATTTGTATAATAGAGAAGGTTGTACATGAATGGCGGCAAATAAAACAACAGAGGTTGAAGATTTTGTTGAATATAAATATTTCAAGGATCTTTGTTTAAAAAAGTTGTTTGTTTGTTTAACGTTCCTTCGAAAAATGTTCATATCCTATAGAGAGGACAAAAGTATTTCATGCTAAGATAACGAATAGTGATCGAGCCTTAAAAACATATAAACAATACAAGTGTATTTGAAAAGGGCATCCAGGTGGAATCAGGTGCCAATGAACAGCAAGCATCCCCTGTTGACCCGTCACACTCGTCATGAACCCTATGTATAGACCAGATAGGCAGAATTTTCTATTATTGAAATTCAGTATCAAAACAAAGGTCCGACAATTTGTATGAAACAAGGCAGCCATATACGACCCAATGATAGGCCAACATGGCTTACTAGGTCATTATTTACGAAATGTCGATTTTATACCCTGTAACATCACTTTTTCATTGAGTAGCATACCTTACTTTAAAATCTAATCCTATTCAGAGAAATTAAAGATGGAGGCAATATGTGAGGACACACTGTGTATATATTACTTTAAAGATATAAGTTCAGTTTATACTTATTTTCGCAACTTCTCCTTAAAGTTTATGTTGAGATTGGCATATTCACGGAAATGATATGTGAAAGCGCTGTTAAAATGTGAAGCCATTTTGTCAGCGTATGGAAGGGAATTACCGCCAAAAGTCTATGTATCTTGCTTTTATTCTTATTTTGCCTACCTCTTTATGCTTTGTTATTATTGTAATTATATGTCACTTTAATGTTTTCATATTCGTCTTTATTACATTTCACTTCGGACTTTTATCATTCTTCATTTTGTCCTTACTTCTATGTTGCTTTATTCATTCTACTTTCTTTTAAACTTATACAGTTTCTTAAATAAATTATTAGGATTATCTCTACTCCGAATGTTAATTCAATCACGCAAACAATGAAGTATATTCAATGAAGACGAATGGAAGTTGTCAAACCGTCAAAATTTAGTGCGGCATTATAACGCTAGGTGGTGTGGTGTTCGCTACGAGTGTTGGTAAAACTAGGTAAGCAAACCCGGGCTGGGGTTATTTGATTCTTCAATACGCCTTAATACTTTATCAATCGAACTTCTGAAGGCCGGATCCGATTTCACCCGATCCAATGATGGAAACTCCATATTTATTTTCTCTGGGCACACAGGAATAGCGGCCTCTTTTTTTCAGACATAACTTTATACCATACTGAATATAATTGAAAGGCCGACCCACGTTTTGTAAGAGTAAGGGTCAAATAAGTTAATGTAGTATAGTAGGAAGAAAATTTAAATTTTATACTATAGAAGAAGTTGAATCTAACCCCAAACCCACCCCGCCCCCGAAATAGGATTTCATTGGCGTCGGAAGCAAATTGAAAGTGGGGGGGGGGGCTAAGTGTAAGAATTTTTTTAGACCTTAAAAACAAATGACAAGAAAAAAAATGAAAAAAAAAAATAGAAATGTTCATTTTCCAAACACAAAAATCCTATTTCGGAGGGGGGGTGTTTTTAGGTTCGAACTCCAGTGCCAAATTTTTTTCCAAACACCACCACTTTCCCCATTTCAAACCCATACTGCATCGTGTCCATGGAAAAGGGGGGGGGGGTAAACCTACGCAGGAATGTTCAATGTCTATACATGTACTAAGTCTATCTTCGGAAAAAAAAGTGGGGGCTAAGCCTCCCCCCCCCCCTTCCCAGTTCCGACGCCTATGTATTTTCAAGTTTGGACAATCAATTTCCTGTTTTTTTTTTTTTTTTTTTGGCTTGTCAAGTTGTTTTCAGCCGGGAAGCCTGAATTTTTATTCTCTTGTTGCCCCCCCCCTCCCCACTTTCAAAAACGATGCTAGGTCACTGTTCTCTCACCTGAAAAATATAACTCTATTAAAGTTATTTGTTGGATAATTGAATTCCAGTTTAATTGACATAAAAATTTCAATATTTTTAATATCTTTAGTACGCACCGTATTTGTCATCAGCCAGGAGAGCTCAAAAAATCTTAAAACTCGAAAATTCTATTTGGTGGAGGTAAAGGGGGGGGGTCGTCAACTTTTTTTCAGGACTATATTTTATACATATGCCTGCCATTAAGTACATGACTTTTAATATATAAATTGGCATTAGTACTGCAACAAAAAGTGTAAGGGATGGGGGCAACAAGCCTTTCGCTGAACTTTTCCAGTAGTAAAAAGTTACGTTTAAGAAAACGTTTCGTGGTCACCCTCCCCTCTACCGGTGAAACTTAACCCATAGGAGGTCGTCCACTTGGAAGTCAGTAAATATATTGAGACTTGGGGTTGTGATTGTACATTGCATAATGTCCCCTTCGAGAATTTTTCACTCAAATGGAGAAGCCACCTCTTGCCGGTGGAGAGCTGCAAATTTGTCCTATATACTCGGCACTTATAGTAATTGAACAGTGAGGGATCTTTTTTCGTGCCAGCACCTACTGCGACACGGGACCTCGGATAATACGGTCTAGATCTCATCCGAATGACCGAACTCCACGTCCTACAGTGGGATTAGAACCCATGACGTATTGATTGACTCCTTAAAACTGTACTTCGTGACTCTAGAGCAGACGCCGTAACCACAGTGCCACTCGGGCGACTGCACCCACTGGGGGGGGGGGGGGGGCGAAAAAGGAAGAGTCATTATCCATATGTACTCGTAAAGATTATCTATGTTTAACTAAATGTTTAAAATGATTTAATCATAAAACACTATTAAAATGATATTATTCAAATATTTATTCATATAGGACGTATAACTTTTCTTCAAAAACTGGAAACGTTAGTATATAAACATTGTTTTACGATTAAAAAAAACTATTCGGGGGAGGGGTTGATATGAAGAATGCGAATTGCTATATATATCCAGATTTCCCTCGGAAGACTAGCTATATATTGAAACTTCCCCGGGGGAAGTCCCACTGTATAGTCTTCCGAAGGAAGCATCACTATGTAGTCAGTCTCCCAGGGGAAATCTTACCATCTAGCGAGACTTCCGAGGGAATGGCATGTATCGGGTACATACAGTACCTGAACTTATAACAAACATCAGTCATTTGAAAATCTAAGTTCGATTGATAAAGTAGTAAGGCAGAAAATTGAAAAATGTCGAATAACCCCGGCCTGGGTTTGCTTACCTAATTTTACCAACACTCGTAGCGAATACCCCTGCCACCTAGCGTTATAATGCCGCACTAAATATTGACAACTTGTATTCGTCTTTATTGAATATGCTTCATTGTTTGCCTGATTGAACTAACGTTCGTAATAGAGATAATCATTTAAGAAACTGTATCAATTTAAAAGAAAGTAAAATGAATTAACAAGAATAAAGCAACATAGAAATAAGGGCAAAATGAAGAAGGATAAAAGTCAAAGTGAAATGTAATAAAGAAAAATATGAAAACAATAAAGTGACATATAGTTACAATAATAGCAAAGCATAAAGAAGTAGGCAGAATAAGAATAAAAGCAAGATACATAGACTTTTGGCGGTAATTCCCTTCCATACTAGCGTACCTGCTAAATATTTAAAGGTGGATGTTGAATTTTGACATTTTTCAAAAATTATGCATACTTCTTAAAGACAAATTTACCAAATGTAGTGAATGTCTTGTCTACCTAGGAACTAATACATGCATTTATTTACCTGAATAACATTTTAAAGCTTTTTGTTTTGATTTTAATTCAAATAAGAATAATAGTTAAAAACTTCTATAAAATGTGAAATACATGGAATATCTTTATTTATTGTCAAGTTTGACTCAGTTTTTAAAAAATGTGTCACAAAACATATTTCATCGGGGAATTTAATTGTGCCAGTAATTGAAGAATTATTCTTACATAAGGGAAGAATGAGGAATGATCACCCGAGTTCAAGTAGCGCTAATACATATTGGTCACAGGAGCTTTGAATTAATTCTTTCAAGTAAATCATTCAGTTCAGTATTCTTTTTAATCAGCTTAATGTTCGTATCATTCCCTCAACATGTCAGATAAAACCAAAGGAATTCTACTATACGGGAAACTCTCGGTTTAAAGAAAATATAGTTCATGAACAATTAATTTCCTTATATACGACCTTTTTAAAGAAGTCTTATCCAAAAACCTAACGTTTGCAATGAGCTTGCTCACAGTGTTTACTATTTATGTTCAAGTAAATAGTATGATTCATAAACTATCGACCCATGTATGAAAAATACTGTCATCTTAAGAGATGTCGTTAAATTTACCTCATTACCGACCCGTGATTACATTAGCATCCATCTGTCCTTAATACTGTATTAGAAAGCTAATTATTCCAGGCAAAAGTACACGAATGTTTGGCCTACAGTATACACGAAAATAGTTATATTGATAAAAATAATGTCACATTTAGAATTTTTCTACTGAAACGTGCGCTGTTCTCCACAAACCGCAAATGCTTTTGTTGCAAAGTCTTTCTTTTTTTAATACAATATATTTTGTTGAGATCAAAACAATGCTTACAATTAAAAAAAAAATCGATGGAAATGTATTTTTTATTTATAATCATCATCACGTCTTAACTTTGAACAGAAAATGAGTAGAAAAAGAAAAAAAAACCCAGAAAATCCCGAGGTAAATAATTTAGCCATTAGTCCTATGAAACAATTCTCCAGGGAAAATATGAAAAATATTATTCTCTATTATTGACCTGATTTGGCCACAGTTACCATACACGCAGTTTTGATCACATACATGTATCCTTCAACTCCCCCCTTGTCTAGTAGTCATTTTATTATTTTGATAAAAGAAATGAAGCTGCTGTTACAA
This sequence comes from Saccostrea cuccullata, assembly GCF_032062105.1. Classification (NCBI taxonomy): domain Eukaryota; kingdom Metazoa; phylum Mollusca; class Bivalvia; order Ostreida; family Ostreidae; genus Saccostrea; species Saccostrea cuccullata. The sequence continues at coordinate 181,437 of NW_026924271.1, forward strand.
CTGTAGTCGCAATTGTAAAGCTCTCTGTAACTTTTAATTATCATACAGGTTAATTTGAAATCTAACTGTTGTCATTAGCAGAGCGACTGTTTTTACCGTTTTTGTAGTCTGTGTCTATAAGGAATAGGCTGGTCTGTTCCTAAAAGCGTCATTAATATTTGAAACTAAAGTCAACACGTATTTTTGTCAGCATTAATAATAGATGCAAACATTGGATAAATATTAAATTACTGCAAGGCATAATGAATCTACACGTCGTCTCGAGAACTGATATTAATTACAAGGAAAGGATGTTTGATTGAACGCTCGTTTAATGTAGTCTAAAGTATAAGGATAGGGACTGTTGTTTAGACTTCTCGGTTTTTAAACAACCATTTTGCTAGGCATTACAGAGTTTCTTGTGATTAGGAAAATGAAATTTGTTCCCAGTTGCCGAACCCTTTTCAATTGCACAGTTGTCCCCTGGGAAAACGCTTTCTCTTGTCAGTTCTCAGTAGGTGATAACCATTAAGGCTTGCCCACAAGAATTTTTTCAATCCACTTAATATACATAAAATTAGAAACTTTTTTTGTTACGTCATTTTTTTTTCCAAACACAATCTGTTGTTAGGTCAACTATTAACTTACTTATTTCACACGGATTTTGTAACCCTTTTTATACCCTTACTTGAAAAATTGGGAGGTTATATAGTAATATCTATATAGTATTCACAGAATCTTTGTTACATAGTACCATTGTGCACCCCCTATTTTATTTTATTTGGATTTGAAATAAATTTCGGACTTCCCATAGCAAAACATGGATACTGCCATTCTTTCTATAATATTGCATGGTACCCATCTCTTGTCCCCTACTCTTCTCATATCACTAAATAGAATTTGATGATACTTTCACAGATTCCTTATTATATGATGCCATCGTTCATCTTCTATTTTACCATTCTGCGGCTTATGTTTCTGTGACTTTGCAATATGTAATCTTTTCTTCGATTTCAATAATAACAAAACAAGTTATGATACCAACAGACAAGGCTTGTAACAAAATCGTTTTGCTTGTAATGCTCATTATATAATGAACTTTATTCCTCACGAAAACATTAACTTCTGTAAAGGAAAATCTTCAAACGTTTTGTGCTACAACACATTCAAAAGTTAAGTAAATCTGATCTACATTCTCAAAAATTCCAAAGAACTTTAAAACAAACTGTTGACATCATCTTATTTTAAAAAAAACAATATAATTAAAAGTACGAGTTTTCTACACTTTATACAACCATTACTCAAAATAAATTGAAAACTAGGTTTTTGTTTGGTATCAAAGACACATGATTCTTCAATAAATTGGAACCGAAATTCATTCAGTTCTCAAGGATGGTCATCATAAAATTACTTAATTAAAATCCCTCTAATTCTACATAAGAATTTTGATATCGATACATAGTGTATCAAAGAAATGCTGGAGTTCCTGATTTTAAATATTTCTGTAGTTTTTGAAGACCGGGTCTTCTAACAAACTGCTGGAATTATGATAGACACTAATTGTACCCCTTTTATCAGACGACCTGTTCTCAACCCCTTAAGCTTTGAAGCAAAATTTGTTTTTAAATCATACACAAAACAGAAATACTCATCTGGGCTTCACACCATTCAACTTTCATGGAGTCATATTTTGGCTGACGTGCGTTTGGAAATGCTTAAATTTTTTAAGCCATAATTGTTTTTATACTTAGTTGGACTATGGAATGGATTGTTTACTTGATCAAGATACATATGAGTTCACGGCGAATATGACTGGTAAACAGGTGGTGCTTATTCCTAAGCATCTAAACCCACCTCTGGAATTTCCAGGGCCCTGCGCTATATGTCCTGACTTCAAGACCATAAACTGAGAACAGACTTAAGTCAAATTTTCAGATTTATAGAACTTTTATAATTATTTTGATAATGAAACGGAATTTTCATCATATGTTTGAATTTGAATGTTACACAACATTGCAATATTTTAAGCAAATATGTTTTATAAAACTCATGATATTACAAATCATAGTTTTGACTTAAGTCTGTTCTCAGTTTATGGTCTCCAGGCCTGACCGAAGATTTGTACTGTTAGTAGATTTTTATAAATCGATTACTGCATGTTCGTTGCCTTTGCTGTTTTCATCCAATACAAAAACACACAATACATGTGTCTCGATATAAAATTTGTTAAGAAGCACTTCAAGTAATATTTTAAATTAGAAATTAACTTGCAAATTCTACATCACCGTTAGTTATCTTCGATGGTTTCATACAACACAAAATCATTTTATGTCAGAACATGCGTCTCAATGTAAAATTTGATAAAGGGAAATTTAAACGAAATAAATAAAATTTTTAAAAATCTAGATTAATTTTTTTTTTATAAAATGCATTTTATGTGTTGATTGTTCTTTCTTAGATAAATAGATCATGTAGTACTTTCATGTAGACAATTATTATAGAAACCAGAGAATGATGTCTCAGGGACGTGTATCGTATTTTCATCAACATGAGCCGCATATGTACAAGCAAATGCTGGTAGAATATTTGAGAATGATATATTATTTAATTTCATCGGGAGTTATATAAGCTATATAACCCTTTCAAGGGACAATTTCTTTTTTAAAAGTTTTAAAACAAGGCATATATGAATTGCAATATGTACCGTAAGAGATCAGAAAAGGTTCAAAACTTTTCATTGGCAATTTGAAAAAGAAGCTTTATAAAACATTACACTAACAACTCTTTTGCATCTGAAAGTGATTCAGTCTTCAACTTTCTTTACTTATGCAGCGATATTTTATTGAACAGCGCTTTAGAGTAATTTTATTAATATTTAGCGCTTTATGAATTCGTTTATTATTATTATTATCATTTATTATCATATACCCTTATCACCTGCATACAGGGTTTATAGATCTCAGTTGATTCGAGACGCAAGAGCATGTTCTACGTATGACCAATTTCGTAAACGAGGTAAGTTACAAACAAACAAGTTGATGAAACAAGAATATCAGCAGACTCGTTTAAAGTCAACAATGCGTAAGTTCTATGGTCGATACAATCTCCTTGTCAACATATACATCTACAATTTATCATTCAGTCGAACGCTTACTGACGTTTTTCTTGCTAATTGTGAGGTCATTATTTAAACACTGAATTGTCGACGCATTTTCCCGCTACTTCCCGATCATGTCAAGCAGCAAACGGAGGCCGTACCTGGTCGACAAGGCAAGCTCACTCCTCCATGCCACCTGATCCCACCCCTGATGTTCTAGAGGTCCGTGTTTTCTCTGCTCCTGATTTGTATTGTTTAATGGACTTTTTTTTTTGCTTCAGAAACAGTAAATATTTTATTTAAATAAAAATGGCTTAATCATTGAATTTAGCTATTAACAATGATTTGCTGAATAAGATAATTTAAACGTAGATTATTAATACAATGTATTTACACAGATCTGCAATTTATTGAAACAATACATCAGATTATAAATGGATATATTAATAATGACTAACATTTGAATATCCCTTCCTTCCAGGTACATTGTTTATCGCATTACGAGGATAAAAATGTCAGTAGTAATATTTGGTTATTATATAATAAACAGTGTTTTCCATCACATTCACTCTAGACTCTAAATACTTTTGATAGCTTCTGCTTTAGTTCTGTTGTCAGAAATTAAGTCATATGTCTGAGAGGGACAATGCCTAACATGATTCAAGATCACTCCATCTTCCGTCCAAAATCAACTGATCATTTGAACATCTCTGAAAGCTTAAGTGCATCCTGTCTCGCGTAGAAAATAGCAATCCGATATAATTTACTTATTAGTCTCTGATGGCGAAGGGAATGTGCTGAATGCTAAATATTATGGCTTCTAAGTGACTGGTGCAATTGCGTGCCTCATTTAAACCCCTCCGAATCAATGCAAATTTTCTGGACATGTCGGAACCATGGGAATCTTGCGAATGTTTTCAAGTGTTTCTCGAATCGCAATATCTATTTCTTTTGGCAGGTCTTAAATGCTTTTCGGAATCATATTGATTGCGCCTAACAAGACTCACATAACAAGAACTAATGATCCAAGGGTGAAATTTACGGACAAATCTGAAGATGAGTTAGCTAATAAATGAAGCTATTGGTCACAATTCTGCCAATTTACAATTCAAGTCAGAAACAAATCAGTGATGCAATTTCAGTAATTTTTCATCTAAAATAACAAAAATGCACAATACTGTTAATAATGGTCTGCACAAAAATTCAGCTCAATAGTGACAAGCTGAGACATACGATTTAAGATGTGAATTAACAAAAGATTCATTAAATATTAAATTTAACATGTTAAATGTAAAAATTAAATTAGAAACATAACATTTTTCACTTGAATCCAATGGTGTCTTGAATCTTTACCAAATGTTTACGACTTGATTCTGTTCTTTATCTAATGTAACGAATCCGACAAGTGAAAACAGTTAATGTTAATGTACTGTCACTGACCTTTATATTGAAGGCATTTGCTACAGCTCAGTGGATTGTGATTTATACCAAGCAATAAATACCACAAAACAAATAAGACCGGTTATTGGTTGGCTTTTGTTAGAACACGAAAGAAATGAAAAAGAAATTTGATCAGTACTTGCTCGGCAGTGTCAGATATCATATTCAATTCTCTTAAAAAGTTCTGAACCCAGTCCGATGAAAAGAAAGAATTATTTTATAGCTCAGACCAGTAAGTTTATTTAGTGTATCTTTGACAAAACGGGCTTTAAGATACCTTTTAGATATGTGGGGGATCATAATTGTCTATGATGAATGATGACAAGTTCTCACAAATTAAAACCTAGACATGAACTAGGTATTATTGAACAACTTGAAGACATACCGATACTTTTTTAGAAAATTATCAACATGGAAGTTATTTCCTAATATACATCAAAGACAACAATGATAATTCACAAAACTTCTATAACAAGTAACATTGTCAAGATGCAAGACCTGAATAGAGGAAACAATTTTTATTTAGTTGGAACAAAAACTGCCTTATTTTAATCTTACAATATTTTGTCCTAAACAACAATTTTCTCGGACTTTTTGTCACATTGCATTTACATGTGTCTCTAATGACGTCACAAAAAGGGGAAGTAACTCTATTAGCGAAAGTTATTTTTAGCGATATTTAAACAGGTAAATACAGAAAACAACGAGGTTTAAAATTAAACGAATATTGTAACTCCCTATTTTTAACTATTATTTACATCATATATCATTTACAAGCATATCTATTTTCTTTGAACTTGACCGTTAAATAGATGGATTTTTGATGATGATACACCATAGTTTTGAACAAAAACGAATAATGAGAGCAAAAGGTACTACATGTTTTGTACTGTAAATCACAGATTGTTGGATCAAGTTTTCGGGGATATAAGAAAAATCTTTGTTCGCGGGGATTTCCTTCTGTGGCTAAAAAAGTGTTCAGTAGTAATAAAAATTATAGATATTGGAAAGGATCTTGAAACAACGAATCCTCTTACAAAACGATTTTTAAAAAAGTATTTTGTGTTTTGTTTTACAGCAAGTACCGAGTAAGCAGTCATTCTGTGGCTCTCTAAGGAGGGATGCTCACTGGAAATGTATGATTTTGACGTTACTCATATATGGATGCCTCTCAGCGATAATTTGGTGTCGACTCGCCGTCATCACAACTATAACAGTTAGTTACTATGGTCATCGGATGGCTAACACACATGTGACCAGTTCTAAACCGTGTGAAGACGGATACATCTACATTCCTATTGCTTTTGTTATAATGCTATACCTCGTTTATCTTGTGGAATGTTGGCATTGTCACACAAGATTAGAATTAAAACATAAAACTGATGTTCACGCAGTTTATGAAAAAATACAACAAATGCAGGAATCTATTCCTATTATATGGTGGAAAGCACTTTGTTATCATTACATTAGAAAGACACGCCACGTGACTAGATACAGAAATGGCGACTCTTTCACTAGTACTCAAGTATACTATGAACGCGTCAATTCCCACACGGCAGGGTCAGCATTCAATTTCACACAGTGCGGAATTAAGGACGTGTCCGCTTCGCTCACCGGTTTGGAGAATTTTCCCGCTACCAAAATTAGATTCACAAAAGGATATTCATTCTTGTGTTCCGAAGCAGAATACGAATTTGATGAACAACGAAATAGATTTTACAGAGATAATGAAAGAAGGGACGACTACATTGAGACAAGGGAAGGACTTGATTTACTTAATGTGAATTTCAAGCAGTACATGATTGCTTTCAGAGATCCCGATAATCTCCCTTGGTATGTGTCACATGTGATATTTTGGATTGCTTCCTTTCTTCTCCTGTCTTGGCCTTTGAGAGTAATCATTGAATATAAAACTGCCTATGTTCATTACCACGTTCATAAAGTTTTTGGCACAAATTATTTGGAAAATGACACAGAATCTACGCCTATAACGCGCGTCAATACTCTGGGGAGCTCAGATCTAGAAGTTTTAATACAGAACAATGACATAGCCCCAAGTTATTCTGAAGCCTTATTAATGTCATCTGGCAGGACAATAGGGATTCCGGATGCAAATGGAAATGTAACAAGAACGAAGTATGGTGCAACAAGAAGTGAGACTTTTTCTGCGCTCTCTTCCATTGGTAATGACAAGGATTCTCTTAGGAGAATCCAGTCTGGAACTGCCCTAAATTTCCCTCCATGCAACAGCTTTTGTATCATAAATGGCGGCATTGTGTTCGAAAATTACAGTATGCAAAACGGCAGTTATGCAACTTCTCGAGGGTCAGAAACGCGGAGAGCATTTATATTTTCAAGACAAAGTGATTTAAACTCCTGCCCTAATTCACCCACAGAGTCTTTAGTATACGTGAATCCTAGGCGTGGTACTGCCAGACTGACAAGACAAGATTCATTAGTGACAAGGTCTCACAATCATGAAACTCTTCTGTATCATGATGATTTCGTGGACCACGCACCAGGTCCCGTTCGACATTATCGCTGCTCGGATAACGTCAGCACACGCGATTTAATCCCATGTGATCCGCCTCCCGATTATCATCAAGCACTTTCAATGCAATCACCAAGAAGGGCCCCAAAAGGAGGACATACCATACTTCCATTGCCTAGAACACGAATTGTTTTGGAGGAAAACACTCGTTTACAATCAGTGCCAAATTCTAGAAACTATCATACCATGATGGAAACATCACTATGATCGACATGTATTTAAATAGCAAAAATATATTTTTCACCCTATTTATTCATTTTTAATTAAAAATAAGAAGCTCACTGATACCTTCTTTATTTTTGAAAGCAACAAATATTTATTTTAACGAAGATACATTTGTGCTAAAATCTTTTGTAGCTAAATCTATTCCCTGATGTAGAGAGTTGTAAATATCTATTTTTTTTCTCTTTGGTGATATAATTGATATCCTTTAAAATAAGATACATATATTTACATTTAATATTCATTTGTTTTTGACGTTCAATCTATGTATAATTTGAAAAAAACAAAAGCACAATTTCTATTTTAAAAAAAGGATTTTTGACAATTTGATATTAATTAACCTACTGAGAATCATTAAAGGATATTACAATTTTGACAACATCCTGAAAGTTGCCATTATGAAATAGATGAACAGAAACAGCTTCGCTACGAAATGCAAGTATAAAAAGAATTTAAAATTATTTTAAAAATCAATTTTTACATATCTAGAGAGGTTTTACTTGATATCGGAAAGCAATCTCGAAGACTCGAATAATCATGGATTTTCAAGACAGCCCGGTTTTGCTAAACCTTCATGATGAGAAACCTGTCTACAAAATAGACATTAAATTATTTACTTTTATATAAAAATGCCCATCGTTAGATTTATGACATATCTTAAAAGCTCTTTTGTTTATTGTAAATGCAAAAAGGGAAAAAATAAAATTATTCATTCAAGGTTATGTATTATTATAATATTTTCTGCATTCATCAAGAAAAATAAGTATGGCACGCTTATAGATCTTTGCCAAGACCTGAAAAATATTTAGATCCATTATAGAAATGATCGAGATCAATACATAAGTTCCTATTCTATTCTCATTTTTCAATGGAATTCTAGTTGTATTATGAAAACCCTCTCCTGATGAACATATAAATAAGAGTTATAGCTTTGCATTCCCCTTGTTGCCTGCTTGTCAGTAATTCAGCTCAGTAATCTAGGAGAAAATATCAGATTTCTGGACCCTTTTCTAAGCTAATCTTTATTACATTTTGACATGCAGTATTGTTTCAGAATGATCTTGAAAATTTACAGTATCTTCTCGGGGCGCTGCTAATCAGTATTGCTTATTGGGCGCAATTAGAAAGCTCAATGGATATAAAAAGTTCAAAATCGTCCGCTAAGTTTCTTTACACTGGAAATAACAACAACGTAATACGTGATAATGAAAAATTATTAACGGTTAAATTTTGGACTACTAACATGTCTCGTGTCGTTTTAACGCCTGTTTAATTATAACATGAATTGTAATTGTAATATGATCTTTTTAAAATAAATTTAGAAAGCTAAATTAGACTTCCCATTTTCTACGATATGATCATTACAATAATTGTTTTTGTTTCATATGAAGTGCAATGAATTGTAAATCTTGAACTAAAATTATATTTAATATACATATTGGAAAAAAGACCTAGATGTTTTGACTGATAAATAGGGCCATGAATAATTCTAACGCAAAGAGTACAATGGTGCAATTCTGTTGAACGTTTTAGAATGAACAAACCTTCCCTTTTCCCAGTATCATTAAACTGTACAGTATTATATAGTTTTCCGGTAATACTTCATTAAAATGAAAAAGGTTTTCAGTTATCTTCCATTGGCTTTGTTCTTTTCTCATTATGATCTTAAAGTCCCAGAAGCAACGGTCGTTTTAAATGTCATAGGTAAGTATTCAATACATTGTCTGAAGTACATCAGATTGTCTGGTGTTCTGACAGATCATTGGTGTCTTTACCTTATTTATTGACTTGAGGTACTTTAATTAAAACAAACAAAATGAATTTTATTTAATATTTAAGACAATATGCTGTGTTTGAAGATTAGGGGATTTTGTAAGATACAGTTCTACAGGATGTAGATACGAGTGAGTGATTTACATAACCGAATACGTTTATTTAATTCAATATTTATCGATTCAGAGAAGAAACAAAATGGAGATAATATACATTATTAGATAAATGTGCCAAATCCTATTTATCATACTGTTGTCCACGCGTATTTGACAGCTCGGGGCAAAGATTGCTCAATGAAAGGACAAATGTTATCATACTGGTCAAATCATTCACTTAGTTGTAAGATCTCAAAGATGTCGGGTCGTAAGAGACGAGTTGAAACACTGTTGTGTAGTACTGTATCAATTTTGCCAACAATCTGTAAAAAAAAAATCCTGAAGAGACGAATTATGCCCCGTTATAAGCAGATATTTAATAGTATTTATATAAAGAAGAATTTATTTAAAAAATAAAACAACTTCTATATGACATGAAGAAATCGTTTGTCTTAATTTCAATTCAACAGAGATATCGACGACCTTTTACATTGGTGTTTTACTCTATACATTTTTTTCTACTATGATTTGATATCTCATTGAACTCGTAATAGAACAAATTCAAAATAAATCTGAGAGATCTGTTTCGATTTTGGGATAATGTCCTGAAAAAAAAAACGCAAAGGAAAACCTAAGGATAAAACTTGAAATGTGTTGTCTTCACATTGTTGTAAACATCCCTTACGTATGCAGCAATATATCCTTATCACCTGTAAACGGGGTTTATATCTCTTAGTTGATTCGATACGCAAGAGCATGCTCTACGTATGATCAATTTTTAAAACGAGGTAAATTATTGAGGACACAAGAACATCAACAGTCTCATTTAAATAAAATCGTTTCTTTTGTCTATGGCCAAAACAATGAACTTGTCAGCAAATACAAATTAGCATTTGAGTCAAAGCTAACTGACGTTTTTCATATTAATTGTTAAACACTGAATTTACGACTAATTCTTTTGTTATATCCTGTTCATGACATGGAGCATGGGGCGGATATGACCAGTCAGCAGAGGATGCTCACTCCTCCATGGCACCTGATTTTAGAGGTCCGTGTTTCCTCTACTCCTGAATGTATTGTTTAAATATGCTTATGAGCTTGATAATGTTCCTTAACTCCGTATTGTTCACAAGCTATTAACAAAAAAGCCCGTGAAAAAATGATTTCAAAAGATTCATTTAAGGGGTACTGACCCTCTCATAAGACAGATAACTTTCAAAGTACTAAAATATGAATACTAATTACAGTTTTCTTATTTAGAGTTTCCTAATTGAGACCTCCGAGTAGTCAATTCGATGAAATCTGTTATATGAAGGAAACATTGCTTTCTATTTCTTTTGCCAATTTCTTTGTAATTTTTTTTTATTATATTTAACAATAAAACATTTAAATCCAACTTCAAAAGCCTTATAAATTGAAAAAGTTGTGTCTTTTTATGGACCATTTTAGATTTTGTTTAATGTTTCAAGTACTTAATACAGCATTTTTGTTAGTATAACATTTTTTTTTACATGAAGAAATATTTAAAAGAAAGATAACTCCTCCTCACAGATGTATTTTTTTCTTACAACCACATAACATTGTAATTTTCTGACTTAGGAAGCATCGCTTCATGATGTTTTCGAACATGATTTCAATAGGTATGATACTAAATATTATTTTTGTATGCACCTCATATCTAATTCAATGTTGTGATAATAAATCGTTACTCGTTATCTTCTCTGTGTTGAAATTTCTTCATATCATGATATGACATAAAAATCATTTCTGAAAAAAAAAAAAATAAGCAGCGCTCCATACTTCGAACTATTTTCCATGTAACTTTAATGTTATTGTTGATTATGAAAAGCAATATTACAAATTGTAAATTTTCTAAAGTGAAATTTATAGCAGAGGGTCGGGACCCCTTAAAGATAAACAAGTCACAAATTCTATTGGTTGATATAATGACATTGCATCATTAAGATTATTATTGACAATGAATTGTCTATAACTGTTATGTTTGCCCGGACATTACAAGGAGCACAAGGCGGATGTGACTGTCGCAAGGAAGTACTTACTCTTTTATGGCACCTGGCCTTAAATCTGATGTTTTCAGATGTCCTTCTTTTGTATTTCTTCAATTGATTTTTGAGTTTGTTTACTGTTTGTACAGCCTGGGACAGCATGTTAAATTACATTAGGTAAAATAGGATGGAAACAATCGCGTTGATATCCATACTCTTTTTCTATCTACAGTTTTATTTTAGAATTTGTGTTATATGTTATAACCTTATACAGCAAGATAATGTCTAGAATACAGGGAATTTCTGTTCTTGTCGTTTTTCTAATTACATTTCAACGTTTAATTAAATTCACCATTCATTTAACCAAAACAAACATAAGGTTTTTATTTCGAGCATTTGGATGGTACATTTTCCAACTGCCAGACTGGTTAAGGAAATAAATCTCGATTTAAGGTAAAGATCCATACCATCCTATAGAAATAACGGAACTACAGATTTTGTTGAAACTTTTCAGAATCTTAACTGAGCATTTGTCCTTTCCAGATCAGTGTAAATTTTGGGGTCAACCGGGCCTCCTTTTGAAAGGATTGTTACTAAAAATAGACATTGTCTCGTGAAATGACGGAAATGCGGAAATGAAGATATTTATTCTAGCTTTCTAAAATTAAAAGCAAAAGAATTTTTTTAACATATGAATCATAAAGAAAATATGCTTGTTTAAATGTTTAATTATTTTTTTAATCTGCTGATCCACCTAATATTACTTTCTAGGGCGAATTAAACATATTTAGCTCAAAATTATAAAGTTCATTACTAGTAAAAATAAATTGCTGCTTGATATTCTGACTACAGATTTCTTTTTAAAATTAACACGTTATTTTCCAATGTTCTCTCCCTTATATGGCATAAAAATTAAGTGGGGCAGCGGGCATCAAACAAGAAAATTTCACATTTTTAAACCAAATTTGCTGAAAAATGATAATTTGAAAAATCTTTTTAACATCTATACTTTTAGGATTTTGGTGTAAAAATCGCTTTAAATATTCGAAACTATCGATAATAGAACAGTAATAAGTATGGTTTAAATCATAAGTTGAATATTTAATGCATAGACGGCCAAAAATTCGTTTTCACGATTCACAAGCATAATAGTAATCGGGTTCAATCTTCGGAATATTCTATAAACCGTTAATGCGCATGTGTGACGTTGTGACGGAAGTGAAAGAAGAAAATACTTTCAGTTTCAACATGGGTAGTTTGGATGCGATTTAGTTGATTAAAAATTTAGAGAAGTGGCACGTTTTACTACTTTTTGTGTCTATGTAATACATTTCTCGCTATTCATAGATACAAATAAGTGGTTTGTTTGCCACATCTTTTTAACGTCTGGTTTCTGATCTCAGGAAATGCTCGGACCTGTCCAAGTAAGGTTCAACGTTGTTTATCATGTTTTTATTCATGTACCATATAAAATAGACCAAATTAATGTACGCGGAGATGAATATGTTCAGTGTTTCCACTTTGTAATGTTTGTTTGTTTAAAACACCGTGCTTACAGGCGATCATATCCTTGGAAGGCAGAGATCCCCTTCTTAAGGATGTACAACACACCTGCCCCCAAAAATTCCTGTCGTTTAATTTTCGTTATTTTTGTATATTTAGTACATGACTATATCTACTGCATGTATGCACAATTTGGTCAAAATCGTTCGAGTGGTTTTTGAACAGGAACTTCCAAAAGTTACCCCCCTTTAGTTGTTTACAAGGAGAGAAAATTTTTAATCAATGAACTACTTAAACATTGATTTTCAAAAAAGCCAGGTTAGATATAAATGTCAAATTTCATTGACTTATTCTTTTAGCTATTTAACACAAAAACATAGTCATCTTATTGATATACATATCATCAAAACAATTTTTAAAGACCTTAAACTGAAAAACTATGAATTATCTGAGCCTTGAAAATTGTGTATTTTTCAAATTCAAATTTTTTTTGTGAAAAAACCTGTCGTTTAATTTTGGTAAAAAACTTTCTTTAGGTAGCTGGTAGTAAAAATAATCTTCATAATTTTTTGTATAATTTTTGTACAACCAGTTTTGATTTAATAGCGGAAAATTACCCCCTCCCCCCTTCTCAATAAATCACGTTCCCACGCGTCTTTCAGACGAGGGTCGATCACTTTGTTATATGAATCTACAAATACACAATAAAAAAATTGAATTGGAATATTGCTTTTGCTTCAAAAATATAGTAACTTACAAATTTAAAAGTTCTCTTATGTAAAGCGTATTTAAATGTAGATTTTTGGGCAATTTTTGAATACCCCTATCACCCCCACCCCTTCGTTTTTCGCGTCGCAGACCATTAGCGTTTAACGAAACGTCGTTTACAGTGCAAATATACTGGTATTTCGTCATTTGAATCCCGGAGGTATGCATTAGTTTTTAAATTCATGAATGCAGAATAAATATTGACTACTCTTTTTAATAATATATGTATCAGGAAAAAATTACTGAAGGATTTTAGTGTTTAGTCCATATATGTATGCGTTATGCATTCCATATCACATGAAACCTGGATACGAATTCAAGTTTTGTTGAACTTGAATATGTTGATTTTTAATTTTATTTCTTTAATTTTATTTATTAAAAATTGTGTATGTTCAACTCTCCTGTGATATGAGTGGAATAATTGTAGTTTCTTTCATGTCATTATTTCAAACGAGACAGTATGTAGCCGTGGGGATACATCGACATTTGCATAGATGTACACCCCTCATGATATTGTAAGCATTCTTTCAATGTCGTCGCTTCTAAAGTTAAAATGAAAATTTGTCCACATTAACTTCAAAATATCAAACATTAAACTCTTAATCTATTTCAATTTATATCAAATCGCACATTGATATTTTTAAAAGTCTTATAGGCTACGTTTTGTTTTGATTCGAGGAAATGCGAACCGACATTGTTGACGCTGCAATAGGATATTCATCAATGCAGATAATTTCAGTACAAGTGAACAATAATAAATTAATTCTTTTCAATTCTATACTTACACTGTGTATATGAGGTCTATAGTATTCAATTCTCGGATTTATCAGGTCTTGCTGTAAATGTATCTGATTCTGTGGAAAACCGTGGTTAAAGGAAGGAAAATAAACATCTCCTATATTTTCAGAGTTGTTCCTCTTTGATCAGTAAGGGTCTGAGAACAACATCGATTTTACATTGTAAAAAGTTTTTTGTTTATTTATTGTTGTTTTATTTAATTAAAGAAAAAAAATATTTATATCGTAAATGCATAAATTGTATAATGAAGACCATTAATCGGAATGTTATATAGCCAATTGTACATAATGAGAATTTCGGCAATGTAAAATAAAATTTTCAGAATGAAAAAAAATGCTGCGCTTTGATCAAAAATACAATTTATTGTAGGCCTATATGAAATGAAATGAAATAAACATTAAGGGATGGTATTTTATGTCTTGCTTTTTACGGAGTTTAATCGGGTTAATTAAAAAAAATACTTAAGTGTATTGATTGAGTATGGTACGCACAATCACAGCCAAGCCCCATATCCCAATTTTCTTTCATGCTTGATATACATCGGGATCGTTTTACTCGTCGTTTTGACGCTTTATTTTTGACGTTAAATTTGACGTCACGTCAAACGTTCAATTGAAACCGCAAGAGTTATCTCCCCCAGTGTGTTGTACGTCTTTAAGCTAGGGACACTCTAGCACTGAATGATCGAGGTTTTCCGTACATAACTCAAATTCGTTTAATAAATTCAAGCTCCATAGTTGATGACTAGAATTGCATTGAGAGCATCATTACTAAAGCTATGTCATTTAATTGGTAAAATATGAAGTAATTTATGTATTTTTAAAATCAATAAGGTTTTATAAATATATGAAAGAGTTCATAATTAAAAGGGTTAAGTAAGTCAAACAATAAAAAAATAGTTGTTTTATGTACTCTAACCGAGCTGTCAAAATCACCCTTACACAATAATTTTTGTCAGCACTTATATTTTTTTTCTCGTTTCCATAATATAATTTCTATAGGATGCTTTTTCGATTGAAATTTTCATGGCAGATCTAGTGGTGAGTGTGTGTGTTCCCATGGACATTGCAGAATTATTAAATGTACATACTTAACCTAGCAGTACAATTATTCTCTGCCATCCTTGGACTTTTAGTAAGACGTAGTATTCTCGGCACTAGTGTCTTTCAAATGGCAAATAAATTTTCATTGGTTAAAAAATTAATAACATCAGGTACTTTTAATCATTGTTGACAATCATTAGACAACTTACCGGTAATCTTACTTTCTTATATGTCCTGAATTTCTATCCCGGCCACATATATTTCAACGATGAATGAAAGCTGTGTAAATTTTAGAGGCTAAATACATAACATCAAGAATATCCCGCCTTACTGAAAGTCCTAAGATAACAGTGAATTTTACTAAAAGTGACCTTGGATGGCAGGACCCCTCCTTGGAAAAACTGATCTATGCAAAATGAAAAGTCATTGGTATGATGCTTTAAAAGTCAACAACTCCCTGAGTAAATAGAATGTTCTATGTTATATCAAGTGATATTTTGATATGGATCCAGTGAGCATTTGTTCCATGAGTTTTGACACAGATTCTCGAACCTGAAATTGTCTGAGCTGATGAACATCATTATAGGTACTGAATATTTAATTTGTATGTATACTTGTATATTAAAAGTACCTGAGGAATAAAACATGCATTATGAACTTGGTCTAGTTTAAAAAAAAAATTTTCTGTTGCTCTGTGCCTAAAATAAAAACATTTAATCAAGACATTCAAGATGGTTCAATTTGACTTGTATTGGAGTTTAGGCAGTTCAATTATACTTCTTTAAAATTGTATTCTAATAATGAAATTAAAAAAAAAGATTTTTTTCTTCTCCAGCTTTTTATCATGCTACATGACACAGCACAAAGTCCTAACTCATAAGTTTGGGAAGGACTCTTCATTCATTTGGGGGAAAGTGGTTTGATACAAGTTTTGCATGCTGGTCCAATACATTATCTGGCTTTTTGGAACTGTGTTGCTTAGTGCATATTGATGTTAAAATAGATAAATGTGTAGGTGTATAATATTATTAAGCTCAATATGATATCAAAAACTATTTATGTAGGAAAAGAAAGAACTGAATAATCACTGGGAAAGTTATGCTATTTTTTTTTAAACAAGTATCTTGATAAACCAAGTTTAACATCAACAACAAAAAAACTTATATAATTGTCTCCCCTTTCACTGAAAGTGGGGATACTAAATTTAGGTCTGTGCATCTGTCCGTGTGTCTTTCTGTCTGTCTGTAACACTTTCAAGAAGCCTTTGCATTGAAATTTTACACAGCAACTCTCTGTGGCTCGAGGGAGACCCTTATTGATTTTGTGATCAAAGGGTCAAGGTAATTATGCAATAAATTCTGTATGTTGGAAAATTGATTTGTTTTTGTAAAAAAAAAACACTGTCATAACTTTTATGAGACTATTAATAATTTTTCATTCAAATAAAAAGCTACAATCTTGACATAAATCCATAAAATCTAAACTGAAACTGGTTATCTTTGTTTTTAATGATTAATGCATGATTAAACCACTCAGGAACAACCTAATTGTATAATTATAACATTGTAAGCACTCGGCTTAACTAACAGAGTTGATTTTGTGAAATGTTGGATTGAAATTTTATCCTTTTCCTTATTCCTTTTTATATCACCCTCTATGATCTCATAGGCATTCCTTTTTATCAGCTTATACATGTATTCCCTTCTTTGTTACTGTCATATTGTTATTTGTGGGTTTAAGTCTAACTATCATTACAGTAATCATGGTAATGCATAAAATTGCACATTATCTTATTAGCGACTGATATCTATTGCTATACTATTCACGGGTGCTTGAAGACAGAAATATCCCCATTCCCCATCTGATATAGACCCCTTGGTCTGTTCGACGTATGTTTTTCTCATTTATTATACATATTGTATATACCGTAGATGAGAAATATGTAATTTTATCATCAATTTGGAAATTGGCTCTAGCAAACATATAACAAGAGGCCCAAAAGGTTCGAAAATGGTTATGTACTATGTACAAGTATATAAGCAAACGATAATGACTTTCGACAAAAGAGAACCATTTATTTGTTACTCTGTATTTTTTCAACTTCCAGAGAATCGAACCCAGGACACCTGTCAGTCTAATGACATGTGCAGCAATACACTACATTGTATACCCAAAGCACTACAAATGATAGCTAAAGATTATTGTGCACTAGCTTTAAAACAAATTTTTCCAAATTTTCAGCATATATGTCACTAGATAGAATGTTCTATCGTTAAAATGATATTGTCCTACGGACCCGGTTTAACGATAGAATTCGTTCCATGTATTCGTAATGTAGCAAAAGAGATAACTCGCATAGTGCATTTACTAGGAACAATCTAGAGAGTTCCGAATGTAAACATGGCAGGATTTGAATCAAGAGAAAAACGTTGAGAAAATTAATTTGGATTTTCGTATTTGTATGGATTATTTTTTGGGATAAAAGGCACAAGCAATCTCAAAAAGGTTTGTTTTGATTATTTGGATAGTTAATTCCAGTGCAAATTATTTTATATTCTTCAAAATCGTTTCGGAGCGGATCCGCTCCGATCTGCTACATTGCAAGTATATGGGACGTATTCTAACTGTGGTGAGGGCTTGTACCGAGACACAGTTAGATTATTCTAACTAATATGTCACATATTATGTGTATTAAGGAATTTTTTTGTCAATGTATCAATGTCCTTTCCTACTTAAATGAAATATTCTGGGTTTTTTTTTATCAATAATCATTTTATGTTTCAGTGCAAGGATATACCAAATAACAGAGCATTAATATTTGTGCAGTAACTGTTTTATGTATGATATATACATTGTAAAAAAAAAAGTTTTCCATAATTTTTTTTCAAAATCCTGAGTCAATCCCCAGGGGACGATATTTTAATTCAAACAATCGAGAAGAGAAAAACGACATATAAAAATCGGAATATTGAAGCAGAGTAGTTAGGTACCTGAATACTTTCAGAGCCGTACGTGGTTCGAAAATGGTTATGTACTAAGCCTATGTACAAACATGTAAGCAAACGATAATGACTTTCGACAAGAGAACCATTTATTTGTTACTCTGTATTTCTTCAACTTACAGAGACAAAAAACGACCCGATTGTCGAAGTCTTTTAGTTATCTTGTACTCGAGACAATGAATCTTCCATGCTATCTTTGTTGTACTTTCGGTTTGACGAATCATCTAAATTTAAACTCGCCTTCGATCATGCATCCCGGAAAATAACTGAACATCGTATATTTATGCCTTTTATTTGGAAATTAATGTACTTTTTTTTTTACGGTAAGTGAAATCGACGTCAGGCATTTTTGATAGAATAAGCGTCGGGCGCGTTTGACGTAATAACGTCACAAACGAGAATAACGTCACATAACGTTATTTTACGTGGTATGGATCTTTACCTTAAGGTAAGGTTTGCGTTTACAGGGAGATAACTCTTGCGAATCACCAAAGCGTTTGAAACAGGCGAATTTAGACCAGCGATGCTAAGCATCTCGGTAACGAATATCCTCTGTCATACTTGATGTTTGTTGTCACTTAATGTTAGGACTAAAAACGAAGGACGTTTTCATGAGAAAGTCATAACAAATCAAAGCATAGGAATCTTAGAAGCCTTTGAGATTAGCGTGATGCATGTGGATGAACCAATAAAGGAGGACTTGTTTATTTTCGATACGAAACGTGGCAAGTTGCACCGCAATTCCGATCAGAAGAAAGTCATTGACGCATTGTGCTGATGTGTGTTTCTCGCTTCACCACTACACTAAAATTTTAAGTGAGAATGGGAAAGAAAAAAGAAAAGACCTGAGAGTAGATCTATCCTGTAAAGTATTATGCTATATGCAGTCCGAACAGGGAAGAAAAGTCACGGTGCATTGACCATGTCCAATGATGATGTTGACAGTTTGATTGTTGATAGTATTTTCATCAGGTAATTATTTAACTATTCATTTTACTGAAAGTTATGAATGATCTACTGACTACGGATTTAAAAACGATGAATAAACGGTACAAGGATGTCAGGATGTGACTAATATCCCAACATTGCCAAAAAATAAAAAAAATGCTTTCATTCAAGAAATTATGAAAAATAAAATCCTTGCTTTTTAGGCCTCAGAACAGGTATTCAATTGTTCAAGTTACCTTTTTAAATGAGGTTTGATTTTAATTAATATCTCCTTTTCTAATTAATAAAAAAGAGATACAGATTGTGCATGACAAGAACATTAATTTTCTTGATCAAGCCTTTGCATTTCACTAATTCAATCTGTAAATTTTACAATAATTTCATATTGATTATTCATTCATTATATTGGAAATTTATTCATTTCATTGAGTGAATGAAACTCAGTGCAATTCCTTATGCTATTCAAAAAATGCAATTCCTTAAATGTTATTGTAAAAATGAACACATGTGATTTCAGATCATGGGTCATTAATTGGAATAGATAAGAACCAAAAAAAAGTACTTCAGTTTTTCCTTAAAAGATTTGTGCCATCAATCAAAGTAGAGGTCATCCCATATCAGCTCAAGAATATTAAAGAAAGTTGGATGGATCAAGCTAAGATGTTGAACCAGACATGGCAAAATCAATGGAGATTTGGAGAAGAACTTCTGACTTGTTATACCCAATGCATATTTTTATATGTATATAGATTATAGAAGAAAATTTAATGTTCTAGTATATACATGCTGTTTTCCATATATTTAGAAAAGATGTGTATGCGATGATTGCAGTTCATGCTCTGCTTGTCCATCTTTGAATTTGTTTTCAGTAAAATAAATGTATACATCATAGGTATTAATTGAAGGTTGCTTTTGTCATGTTTGTCTATACTTACATGTAACAAGTTTCTTAAAAGGGTTTGTAAAATTGCAAGGAAATTAATACATGAACAATTAAGATTAATATTTTTATTCATTAAATTTTGTTCTTACCAGGACCTAATATGCTCAGATAAGTATTTCTGAAAACTGACGAGTTTTGTATATAAAGCTGCAGTGAACATGTATAATTATATATCTACTGTAACAGTTTAAAACATGACACTTGGCAATTGTAAGGTTGTTAATTTAGTAGGAATGATAAGACCAATTTAGTAATCTAATAAAATTAAAAAATTTTCACAAATACATGTAGTTTATTTTAAAATTGTTTACATCTATAATCTTTTAACTTTTTTTCTGTATTTTGATTTTAAAAAGCAGAAAATTTTGTTATATTTAAATTATTATTTCATGGATATCAAGGAAATATATCTATCACTGTAGCATTGTTTCTTTTTCCCTGTTCTTGACAAATATTTATCATAATGACAGTGTTCATATCATTTTGCAGAATTTGCCTTTTCTCTGAAATCAGAAGTACTCTGTAAACTCATTAAAGTATCAATTGATGTCACTTAGAATTCATCTTTATTTTGTTCTGTCTGATATTTCAATTTAGATTCTAAGACTATCTAATCCAATGATTGAGCTAATGTCCATGAAGTGTAGAAATAGGCCATCTTTAAAAAATGTTTGGTTGTCGGCCTCTCCAGACCGACTGACTAAAATGACCAGACTGAAATTTTTTTTTTCAATGCAGGGCAGTATTTTTTTCTTTTTATTCCTCTTATCCCCTTTAAAAAATGTTGTTGAAGATTTTCTCACCTACTGACCCAATAATTTTACCCTGAGTCAAGAGAGGGCAAACAAACATTACTTTAAAGATAGCATTTCTACTCTTCAAAGTAAAGAAATAATTTAATTATAAAAACAGCAGCTTCGTGGATGCAATGCTTACAACATTTCACTCAAAAAATGGCATACATGTATAATGACAGTCACCAACCATAACTGAATAAAGATATTTTGCTACAAAGATGTCTAGAAGTTACTACATGTTGGAATAACTAATCAGCATGAGGTCAAATTCATAGGCTTTTAATTGGTTTAGTTGCAACATGTTCTGAAGTATGTTTATATACATATACATGTACTTCTAAAGGTGTTGCAATATAATTCATGGACAATTTCATCAAAATATTCAGATGTAAAGATTGCCATAAATACTAGAGTTCTTCCATGGAATAATTTTTTAGGCCATCATGTAGCACAGGAGGCGTTTTATTTTGAATATTTTTGGCCAATTTATGCCTAAAAACAATATCAAAAATAACATTTAGTCTTTAACATTCACCATGACAAGGTGATATCAATGTTGTCTTTAAAAGTGTAGAAAAAGCCTGATTTTTATAATCCGAACCCATAATATAGCCCCTGTTTCCATGGAAATAATATTGGGGACATACATATTTTTTTAGTTCAAATTAATGAAAATGATCAAATTAATAACTTCATGGATTTTGATGGAATTGGTAGATATGTAAAACGTTGGTTTTTATATTTTTGTTGCCATGGCAACGGTTTCACTTTATCAAGGAAAATTGAAAAATCTTCTTTTTTACCCAAATTTTCACATTTTTGATAAAGGAAAATTAAAAGTTTAAATAAAAGCATGAATTATACTAATTCCGGTCATTTTGATTATAAAAGTTTGAAAATTTATAAAAAAAAAATCAATTTTTTCAATGAAAATAACATTCGAGGTGAAATGTGAAATACGTTAAATTTGGCGTCTTTTACTCAAAAAATGAGACGGGCAATATCTTTGAAAATCATATTGAATGATGAAGCTAATCTCCCTGAAAAAATTGATATATAGCATGTATGCATATTAAAAAAAATATGAGTTGGAGGGAGACGCAAACCTTACCTTAATATACTTTATTCATAGGAACTTAATTGTGCTTTTATAATACATGTATATGTTCCAACATCAAGTGATGACCTTAAGGTATATTTCCTTTGCTGTATACTAATAACATGTTTCGTGTTTTATTCAAAGGTAATAGTTTCCTAGGCTCATGTTATATATGTATATACACATTTTAAACCGAAACGGGTTTTTAAAAATGTGAATGTAAAAAAGTTAAGACATTTTCAGCTAGATGAATATGCTACATGAAACAACAACAGAAAACAATTTTGTAAATAACATGTTTGAAGTTTATCTCTGACATTGTGAAAATGACATTCATTTAAAATCATTTCTCAGATTTTTTGGAAATTTGAAATATCAGAACCTTTTCAAGCCATTGTTTGTTTGTTGTTTATCTAATGTCCCATTTCATATTTCATATTGAGGTGCTGTGCAACAACTTGCCGACGGTGGGCTGCAAATTTAGACCTATACCCGGCACACAGGGCCATTCAGTAGTGAGGGATCTTTTTCATGACAGCACCTACTGTTATTCAGGACATCTGTTCTTGGTCTCATCGCAAAGACCGGTCTTCGCGTCTTGCAATAGGATCCAAACCTATGACGTACATGTATGTGAAAAGAAGAATTAAAAAGCAAAATTCAGTCAGAGCTTCTTTTTATTGTCGCCCTTAGACGATATAATTGAATCGAAGAGGTTTCTATATACACGGCAGAGTTGTATGGATTTTGACCTCAGCTCTTATTTGTTAGGATGATTCATTACGGTATAAACCATACCTTATCTGATTGGTTGTTTATCTTCCTATGTGCTATGTCTGAGTGTTACACAATACTGCGTCAAAGTGATTGATCAGGGTAGAAAAATTTTTGTACGCCTGTCAGTAAGGCACATGAAAATGTTTTCCGAAATAACTAAAAAAAAATTATTCTTACAATTTCTGAACTGTTAAAATGCTATAAAAAGTTAATATTTATGATGTACTTTGCTTTGCTAACTTCTGTTTCAAAAATGGTTAGATTAATCATACGGAGATGTATGAAACAATATGAAGAGAACAGTATTCCAGATGTATGGTAGATAATCTCAGAAAGTTATGTAGTTTGACAAGCTAGATTTTAGATAATTAAAAATGAAAAAAAAATTCTTATTTTATTTTATTATTATATACGTCCTTAATACGTTTATTTAAAAAAAATTATAAATCATTAATTGTTTTATTTTTGTTTTTTTTATTAGTATTATTGTTATTTCATATAAAAAAATATACATGTATTCAAAATTTTTATAAATCATCATATGCTTTTTCTTGAACATATTGGTCGTCAAACGTTTCAAATATTAAAAGGGTGACGAAAGCGAACAGTGTTCGGTCTCAAACCCCCACAAACAATTATGTTTATATAAATGAGAACAGGGCACGAAACACAGACCCCAGAATTTAAAGACGTGAGATCATATGCCCATGATCGAGAAATTAGCATTCAATGTTGACAAATCACACCAGACATGAGCCCTAAATATTGATAAGGTAGTTGTAATAACAATTTTACTGTGAAAACAAAGGCCTTAAAATTAGTTAAATTACTTCAACCAACCGATAAGTTATATTTCTAACAAGGTCATAATAACAACTACACAATTTACATATGACTGTATTCAAGCGAGGTCGTTGAAATTCATGTAAAATCATCTTATTTGTCAGTAGTTTGCTTCGGTTTAAAAATTAACTTTGAGCAGCGAATAAGTTGAGAGGGGTATTTTGCAAATGAGAGCGGAATAAGGAAAGTTAGAGATGGAAAATAAATATGTAAATTTATGTAAATTTATCTCGGTTGACATACAATTTAGTTGTTAGTTGTATCTATGGACATATGTTGAAAATCCTACATACCTCAAATATTTGTATCATACCAAATCATTTTCAATACCTGATCATTTCATTGTCAGTTATATGTTAATTTATATAATAAAACTGTTATTCGTACTTAGTTACCTACTTACCATCTATATTAAAATAGCAGAAGCTGATCCTGTGATACTTTTTTTAAACTCATACGTTTGGAGGATATTACCCAAGAGATAAGTCTATGTTTTATCCAAGAGTAGGTGCTTTATGAATAGCACTTCCGATTTTGACACAATTCCTCCGCTTAACCTCAAGATTTGATTTTAATTTAACTTCGCGGATTATAAAGTGTAAACTGATCCAAACCAGGTTATATCGAATAATTTGGTCAAGAATAAGAGTCATTCCTTAATTGATTGTGAAAATTCTTGCTTTATTAAATGAATGATAAGGAACCATAATCTCGTTAAAAACAAGAAAAAAGACTCCAATAATTCACTAAAGTGTCAATTTCTTTTTATCAATGTACAGTATCCGTAACCTTCTGGCTATTGCAAAGAAGTAGTCAGAAGCATTAAAAATGAATGGCAGAGAATCAGTAACTAGAGTGAAATTAAACGCTTCATGAAAGCTGCTGTAAAACTCGTTAAGAATCCCAAAGACATATTCACTGAAATATGTTATATTTACAGCAACCGATGACTCTTTTATAAACACATGACAAAGTGGATTTCAATGAACAAAAATCATATAATGGGCATCAAAAATGGATACCCTAGTTAGCGACAAGGACTTATATCAGCCAATGTACTATTTGTCAAAATTCAACAACTAACACTAACGATGTTTGATTGACTTTCAGCCACAAAGCAAGATTGATAGTCACCATTTTGGGGGTAGTTTACCATGTTTTAAAGAAACATTTGGCAGTTAAAAATCTTAGTATTCGATGTAACCCCATGTTTTGAAAAATGAGTGAAAACGACAGTATGTAAGAAAACCTAATTAATTATTTTTAAAAATCAAAAATTGTAGTTATCTACGTTTGTCTGAAATTCAGATAGATAATGAAACTTGTCCATTGCCTTAAACCCTCAAAACAAATTTACAATAAGATGCTCTTGACAAAAACATGCAGCCAAGGTCTGAGAAAAGCAAAGAATTGCAAAACCTCAAAAATAGATTTATATGCCATTTTCTAATAAATACAAGTGGTCTTATTGTTCGAATTCTTATTCGGGGAGGCGGTTCAGTTTCTGGAGAAGTCTAGAAAGCAATTATTTGCAAAACATCGAAAGGTTTATGAGAGGATGGAACCAGAATCAGGAATCCACTTCAGTAAATTACTTCATGACAGCGTCCAAACCCACACGCCATGAAGAGTTAAGGCGTTTTGGGATAAACAGAAAGTTAATGTTTTGTCACACCAGCAATATTCGCCAGATCTTTCACCCCTGGACTTGTTTCATTTTCCAAACTTGAAAAAACACCTTTCAGAGAGAAAAAGAAAACAAGCCCAGGAAATCACAGGATCTGCCATGGTCCATTTAACGTAGGGCCGTACTCAAAAATGTATTCTAAAACAATCAGAAATAGAATAAAAATGTTACGGACATGTGTTTTAATTAAAAGAGAATATTTAAGTGAAATCATTAAGACAAAAGCATTGAAAAGCGTTTTTGTGCTTGTTTCCGAGCACCGGGGACATTATCTATTGAACAGCCCTCGTAGTATTTCAGTCGTGGTGCTGTCCTTTGGCAGTTGTTTGACCAGGTGGAAAAGACTAGCGCCTAATGTAGCCTAAAGCACTGTCGAAGTACAAAGAATGATTTCAGAGTAAAAATCATGATCAGTTTGTCCTTATGAATTTCAGTTAAAAGTGATTTGATTTCTTTTTCATAATCTACTATTTTTGCATGTCAACATCAACAGTGCGATGCCATAAACTGACTCATCATCAAATATTTTTATAGAAATCTTTCATACTTTCAAAGAGGTTATCTCAAAGTTCAGTTAAAAGCGAAAATTGTTTTAGATAAATAAAACATCTATAATTGTGTGGTTTCTAACTCGTTGAAGCCAAGCCTTGTGAATATACACCATTTCAACGGGTTTGAAAAAGCAATTTCAAATCACACAATATAGATATCCTTTATGCATAACAAAAAAAATTTTCAAGTATAAAATTCACGAGATAACAACATTATTCCTTCTAATCTCGTAAACAGAATTCAGGTCAACTATTTTCTGTTTCTCTTTTTAATTTACAATTGTACACCGTTATAGCTTTGTAAATATATATAAAAAAAAATAAATTGACTTCCTTAGTAATTGGTTATTTGCAAACTATTTTGCTACCAAACATTCTCAGATTGCACACACTTTAAAGTTTATGTTTAAAAATACTTGAGTTTCTTATTGACAATATCTAAAATTTTGCAAAATGAATGAATTTGTAAAAGATTGCTGGCATAAAAGTATCTTTTGACATACGAGGGCTGTTCAATAAATAATGTCCTCAGTGCTCGGAAAGAAGCAAAAGACGCTTTTCAATGATTTAGTCTTCATGATTTTACTTATTAATCTCTTTTGATTTAAACACATGTCCGTAACATTTTTTTTATCCAATTTCTGTTTGTTTTTAGAACTCATTTTTGGGTATGACCCTTAGTATACTGGAAAATGGCAGATCCAATGATTTCCTGGACTTGTTTCTTCCTTCTGAAAGGTGTTTTTTCAAATTTGGAAATAGAAACAAGTCAAAAGGTCAAAGATCTGGCGAATATTGTTAATGTGAAAAAACATAAACTTTCTGTTTATCCCGAAAATCCCTTTACTCTTCAGGGCGTGCAGGTTTGGACGCTGTCATGAAGAAATTTATTGTAGTGGATTCCTGATTCTAGGTCCTTCCTCTAATAAACCTTTTGATTTTTTGCAAAAAAATTGCGTTCTACACTCCTCTTCACTCCTCCAGAAATTAAACTGTCTCCCCGAATACGAATTTGAACAACAATACCACTAATATTTAAGAAAATTTGCGTATAAATCTGTCTTTTTGCTCTTGCATATCTTTGCTCTTGTCAGACCATCGCTGTTTTTATCAAATACATCTTATGGTAAATTTTGTTTTGATGGTTTTAAGCAATAGATTCATGTTCCATTATCTGTTTGAATATCAAACAAACGTTGATAATTACATTTACTGATATTTTAAAATAATTGTTAAGACATTCGTAAACGCTGTCGTTTTCACTCTTTTTTCAAAATATAGGGTGACCTTTGAGTACCAAGCTTTTTTACCGTCAAACGTTTCTTAAAAACAGTGTAAACTAGTCCCGATTTGATGTCTATCAAATTTGCTATGTGTCTTAAAGTCAATCATACATAATCAAATATTATTTGTTGAAATTTGGCAAATTGTAAAAGTTTTTATAATTTTTGTTGGCAAGGACGGTACCCATTTTTGATGCCCATTATATAATTTTTTTATCATTGAAATCCACCTGCTCATTTGTCTATAAAACAGGCATTGGTTGCTGTAACTGTCACATATTTCAGTGAATATTTCTTTGGGATTTTTAACAAGTTTTACAGTAGCTTTAATGAAGCTTTTATTTTCACTCTAGTTTACTGATTCTTTACCATTCATTTATAATGCAGCGTCTCGAATAGCCCTTGTTTTCCAGCTTCTCACAATGAAACTATGTGACGAAAAGTGGTCACATAAACTTTTATAAATACATTAAGATTCAATAATGAGAGAAAGTAAAGTTTAATGTCATATGATATGTGTATTGTATGTCACATTCAGGACATTATTTATTGAACTGCCCTCGTACCTTTAAAAATGAATAAAACAATTTTCTATTTAAGGTACGTCACTCGTGAAATTTGTTATTTCAAGAATTTTTTAGAAGTATATTATGGATTGGTACTAATATAATATGATTCAATATCGCAGAAAAAAATAGGGGGCCAGTGTGCATCTTACTGAGCTTGGGAACAATTAAGTTGACTTTTTTTGCACTTAAATTATTACTCTTTGATTTATCATTTTAACCTTTATCATATTTTATCAGATGTACCCATGGCGATAAATATAATCTTATTTTACGAAAATAGTTATAATAACATTTCTCAATGAATTAATCTAGCAAATTAATGCGCGTAAATTAGTGTGTGACCTTTTTGCACTAAAAATTATCACAGTTGGGGTAGTATTCAAAATCTTAATAGGCAATAAAATATTTTCTTCTATCAAACTTTTCACGACTTAGGTGCTTATCGATCTAAAGTATTAAGTCATTTAGAGTAATGAAAGGAAAAATTGGGGTAAGTGATGTAAATTTTGAAATATTTGTCTAAATATGCAATTTTCAGGCCTATCCTCATTTCTTGGCGTTTGTTGGAAGAAGGCGTAAAATTTGGTCTTAAATATAAATTGGGACCTACATATATATATTTGATAAATTGTTTTGTAAAACGGGCTTCTGGTCTTCCAAGAATATATTCCATGGGTACCAATTTATTAATATACATGTATGTGATATTCATATGATACAAATTTTATTCATTATCTTATATATGAGACCAAAAAAAAAACAACACTTTCTGTAACCTTTGAACTCCATATTTAGATATAATGATTATCTTTTTAGGGTGAACTATCAAATAACAATTCTTACCTTCATTGATATGTCGACTCGATATATCGCAGAGAGCTTGTAATAAGAAGATGCAACACATGTGCTATCCACGAGCTTACTTTTATTTCTTTGAATGTCTTTTCTGTTTCATATCTGTATATTTTATTAGAAAAATACGTTATCGGTAACTCTAATAACAAAACGTAATAATGAATGTGATATCTGTAACTTTTCAATCGACAACTTCCATAACTTATGTAGCAATATATCACCTGCGTATGGAGTTTAGATCGAAACTCCATACATGTCAGACTGTGTGGTATCTTTTATCTCAAGCTTACCAGGATATATCGTATCGACATAAGAATGGAAACTACCACTGTTAATTGACAGTGCGTCGTCGATATATCTAAATGTCGAGTTGAATGCCACAGCAAGTGTTTTCTTCTTTTCACGCATAAGATTTTGCACAAATTCTGCTTCATATAAATACAAAAATAGGTCTGCGTATAACGGAGCGCAATTGGTACCCATGGGAATTCGAATAGATTGTTTGAAGACCTATAGTCTCCAAAAACAACGTATGAGTGGAGCCTCATTTATCCGGACGCTTGGTTTGTAGTCAATTTTTCAGGATACGTGAAGCGTCCGGATATCTGAATTACCAGTTAAGGTAGGACAAAACACCCGTGGATTCTATATTAACCCATTTCTTAAAAAAGTACTAGAGGAATAAAGAGTAATATTACTATACTGACAACAATGAATGATCCCTGAAAGAAAAATAATAAGTTTTGGCAAATTTGCGTTAAATTTTGTGAACAAATCAGAAAATCCTATGTATTGGTCATTTGGGAGCTTACATTTTGGAATGTGTTTACGCTATCTAAGTGCAATAAACAAGCATGTAACAGTCTGTTATAAAATGCAGTGCAACTTTTGTTCCATAAATAGTAGAGAGCTGGTGTTTGGACAATTATATAAGGAGTCTCTATTCTTTATGTACTACAAAGGTCAAGGTCATATCAAGAGGTCAAAGGTCAAATATTGTGACGTCATCTACTGAATCTTTTAGTTTTTTGCCATTGAATTTTTTTAAATCACCAAAATATCTGAAACCACCGGTTCAATTTTCTTTATTTTTACACATCTTATTCTAGGACCCATTTGAATCATTCTGTTAATTTTTTGTAAAAATTGAATTATACATTTTCTCTTAAGAAAACTTAAACTGTCAGATATATACATGTGAATTTTCAGTTTCTGACACAACGTATGTTCTTTTTAACTTAATATTTTACCCAAATTTTCCAGTATCAATGTGACTTACTGATTTAAAGTAACAAAAGGGTTATCTTTATTAAAAGTATTACACAAATTTGCAATAGATCAATAGAAATTCTAAAATAAGGCTCATTCTCAAGTCGAATGTCTGATTTCATAAACTTCTTACAGGGGTCTGAAAGGCCATATTTCAGACTATGTGGGCAAAAAACGTGCGGTTGAATTTCTTTCATATCATATGTAAAGAGAGATTCTGTATCCAAGAACAAAATATCAAAGTTTCAGAAAAATTGAATTTGAGGAAAAATTTGACCTATCTATTTGGTCCTACCTTAAACAAGACAAAATAACGTTAAAAAATTCCGTTCCGATGAACAATCGTCCGGATACTGAAGCATCCGGATATCTGGCGTTCGGATATCTGAAGGTCCACTGTAGATATTGTCAATCAAAAACTCAAGCATCTTTTTGATGTCGACTTCAGAATACTTGTGTGTACAATCAGAATGTTTTAACAAGAAAAAGATTTATAAGAGTGATATACCAACATTTTTGGGTAATACAGTCTAGTTTTTTTGTAAATAATTAGATTCGTTAAAGTAGGATTCTTCTCTGCTTTCTGAGTAGATAAAATATTCAATGTATATTTGCTTATTGTTTTTATATAATTTTGTATCTCCATATGACTTCTTTACCATATGTGAAAATAAGAAAAAAATAAATATAGGGTGCATATAAAAATAACTTAAATATCCTAAAAATTTAAGAAAAATAGAGAAAATTCGGATTTGCTAAAATCCATTTTTGTTCAACTATTTGTGTCAATCTGGTAATATCATCTTGTAGACCGTATATGATAATATCTTTTTATGCAAAAAGAAAAACATTTAATCTTTTGAAATAGAAGACCCTATCTCATGATTGGATGCATTTATTTTTATTCTTAATGACCAGGGAAAAGGTAATGACCTTGACCTGACCTTGACTCTAATATGAAACGGTCAAAACTATTCTAACTGAAACCATCACTTAGTATTACCGTCTTCATGATTCTGTGAAAACTTCATTAATTTTTAAATACAAGAAATACAGTTTTGTTTGAGAAGAATCCTAGCTAAATTTAACATATTTTTGCATTAGTGAAGAACATTTTCATTCGACTTATTCTTTTTTTTATTTATTAGAGCAACAGCTGAATTTTTTATAATCAATTTTGACATTAGAAATTGTAAGGCAAACATGATATTTAATTTGGCTGGGTGATTGGTTGCTTTACGCCCATTCAAGAATATTTCACTTGAGACGCCCAATATTTTTTAGACTATAAACACGAAAAATACAATGTGGAGTATCTTAAAACTCTGAATTTGAAAACAAAATTGAGTCTCTTTTTAAAAAGTAAAAAGAACTAATTAAGACTGTATTGCATTATAAAAAATAAGATAATTCATAAACTACTTTTTTTCCAATCAGATGAGTCTTTATATATGAGACTCGCAACAGATGTCACACAGATTTTCTGTGCATTATTTTCAGGTGTAACTATCCTTGATGTGAAGACAAATTATAAAAAATTGGTTACTAGGTTAATTATTCCAAATGGGAAAGTCGGGTTTCTAGCTTTATAAAATATCATCTCACACTACTTCACAATGGGAATTCGATCTTCATAGCAGAGGGGAAAAGTAAGAGGATTATTTTTGTTTTATTTTTGATGACCAATTATTTTTTCTCAAATATATATGGGATACATATATTTGATTATTGAAATGCTACTTCTTAATAATAAGAATATATATTATATAAATATCATTATATAAAATATCAACACTCTACTCTTCATCTCAAACACTATTTCATGTAAATCCAAATAAGCAACCTCTGTCAACAAACAATAAATCAGTTATTAAGTGAATAAATAAATAAGTAAATAAAATAAATAATAAATCCATTTTAAAAACTATATTATGCTCTTTATTTATCTAAATGCTACGTTGTGAATTAAACATGCAAATAATTTTGAAAAATTATTGAAACAAATTATTAATGAAAATGTATACGTAAATAAGTTGTTTTGTTTTATGTTAGTTTTATTCATTTACGTAAATGGTTAGCAGCACTTTTTACAAGTATAGCTGTTTACACTTAACGATGAAATGTTAAAACTAAAACTAATAAATTCTAGAGACATAACATGCTTGAACCTTTTTTAAGAGAATAAACATAATAAGTTTGTTGACAAATGTTCAAATAATATGCATTTATCATCTTTAAAAAACTTTAAGTTTCAAAAAAGAAAGATATTACAATTTTTATAAAGGCAAATCATTAGAAGAAATCAACGAAACCAAATTGCAGTTTTTCATGTACCAAGTTTATTTCCAAAAAGAAAAGGTAAAAATTAAAAATAAGTAAAGTGCCACTAGAAATATGTTCTTAAATAAATTTGTTATATATAATGCCAAAAAATATAGATAGACGAAAGAGGACCTTTAAATGAGATTTTAGAACATATTAATACAAACATGTTATGTTTAGTTTTACTATAATATAACGGCTGCTTCAAATAAGGCTCTAATTTTCATCTTTGAAGGTTAATGAAAAATGTTCTTAAGTATACGAATATTGTGCTGTACAAACTGTAAAACCAAAATTTACAATTTTACTGTAAACACATTATAAACATGAATTTTAACACAATATTTTAACGAACTGGTTCATATCGTTTAGTCTTTGTATTTATGGTTTATTTACTCTTATTGTCTTAAAATAGAGTTTTTTTTGTAACACTATTTGTAAAGTGATGGAAAATCCCACGTTATCCCGCACTTCTGATATTCTTTCACATTATTTCAAAATATCCCTTCGAGATCTTTTACACTGTTACAAATATAAGAGTTCATTTAAAAAATAAATCTTAATAATTCATTACTTAAAATATGTAATTAATGTAGACAAACATAGGTTGAACAGGGCATTTCGTTCTTATCGGATATATGAAAGAGTTTTTAATAATAAAAACATAAAATTAAAAAAAAATAAATCATAACGTTCAAAAATGATTGATTTCCTGATTTACTTATTTAACATTGCGTGCCTTTTTACTTTTCCTATAAATCCACATGATTTTTTTAAGCCTTAGCCTTTTTTATTTTCAAGTGAAGGCCGCTCTTGCGTTGGTAATTGTTCTGGGTGTTTTTGTGAATGTTTACGCCCAGTTTGGTAACAATGTGCAGTTCGCCCAGGTGCAGTTGTACGAGCCTATATATGCAAATCAAGGGAGTGGATCTGGAAATCTATTTGGCGGAAATAATGGATTTGCCGGGTCAACTCTGGGCATCCTACCCATCATAATTGCCGGTACGTATAATATCTTATTTCTGATCATGTTGGCAACATAGCACTCATAAATGGTATGAATCGTTTTAAAAGATGAATCTTTCAATGTTAAAGTCTGCTGTAAAAATTCCAAACAAAACTTCTTTTGAATATTTCTTGTTCAGACATTTAAAAAAAATATTTTTCTAGTATTTAGAAAGATTTTCTCCTATACTCGATCCAGGGCATCCGAAAGTTAAACGATTGCATGGCATGATTGTATCAAAATTGTGAAATTCATGGTCCCAAATGTTAGGGAGTTCTAGACTTGTGCTTTGGCGGGGTTATATGGATTATATAGTGATCTTTTTCTTTACTCCTAAGCAATAAGCATACAAACAGTGAACAGTAATGACGAGCATGGATGGCTCTTCTAACTTTGTGAATTTCATGCCCTTTGGATTAGGGATCTGGTGGTAGACTTGGGGTCTTTTACATAGAGTAAAATCGCATTAATTATTTGAAAATCTTGACCCATGTATTAAGCAAGCAAAATTGCATAATTATTATAATTTAGCGTGCCAATGGTACTGGTGTTAAAGCGGGGCCAATTGTTCATATTGTAGAAATTGCATCAATTCTCGGAACTTTTCATATTTAGGCACTTGAGACCATAGTCACCGTAGTAAAAGCTTAGTATAAAGACCAAAAAATGAGGAAATGTTTTTTATCTTGAGTCAGACATAAAAGATGGGTGAACAAGGCCTGCAGAATGCCTATAGTGCGACAAACATGAAAGTGAAAAAATAAATTTAGTTATAAAAAAATTCTTTAATATGTCATCTAAGATAAAGTATGTTTAAGGTAAAATCTCCACAAATCGCTAAAATCTCATCAAGATTGAAATTATATTCCTATGAAATAGCACACATACACCAAAGAGAGCAAGAAGGATAATTTATTATTGCTTTTCACAATTTTTCGACGGTAGTGGGTCTTTACTCCATTTTATAAAAAAAAGGTTTTTCATTAAAGTATGCCTAAAAATAACAATTTTTGGTGAACAGAAACAAATGTAATCCTGTTATTTCTAAAACCTATCACTTTCAGTAAAAAAACAAAATTTGCACAGATCATGCTAATATTGAAATTTTGTCAATTTTTCCGATAGTGCGTAAGATTGTCACTCTAATATGTATTTTACTGGAAGTAAAAAAGGTTTCCCCTTTGCTATTAATTTTGAAAATTAATCACGGTAAATAATATTATTGAAAGTTCACTTTAATAAACAATCACACACAAAATTTATTGTACAATAAAAAAAGAATACTTAAATGTTTTGTTTTTAATTTTCAGGTAGATTCATAAATACAAGATAAATAAAAATGATCGAGATAAAAATACTCACTTAACGATTTTTAAAGACCATGCAAGTGGAGACGATGTTTGAGGGGATGAGACAGTGTCGGCAATAATGCTTAAACACCATTGTTTTGTGTAGTTTTTATGGTAAAAATGACAATTAAGAGAGGTAGATCTATTTTAAGATTTACTACTGTGTAAATATTAATTATTTTTTGTTCCCAGATCACCCCTTTTATCTGACTTTTCGACAACATAGCTTCGTCTTTATTTTATTGATTCTTAACATTGTTGTTTCAGACTTTGAAAGACCTTTAAGGTCTTTAGAATAAAGTATAAGTGTGGAAAATTTCTATCGCAGTACTTAATAATTAATTACACCATTTTTGAATTTGTTTAAATTCACATTCCTTAAATAATTTATCAAAACACGTAGTAGATTTTTCTGGTGTAAGAGGAAGAAATCTGCTTCGAGTTAACATCTTTACAATTAGGTTTTTGGAATGTCATAGAGCTACATGTTGTTGTGAAATATATAAATTAAATATATTTGAGCAAAAAAATTAAAATCGCTGAAATGAATTTATTACGGAGGAGAAAATATGATGGATTCTTATAATATTTATTTTATTTACAGTCATTTTGTTATTAACCTTTTCACCCATGGCGATTGCTTCATCCAGCAACATGGAGGCTAGATAAAGGTAAATATATATAATAAACACTCACGTAATACCAAATGCAGTTTCATATGATCTTCATATAATCTGCATTCTCGTAAATGAAATGAAAAAAATATATACATGTTTCGAAAATTTATAACTTCCATCTCACTGATAGAGAAAAACAAATCTTGCATTGATTACAGCTTACAATATTTCGATACATGTAATAGTCTCACTATTCAATTGTAGGAATGGTGGAAAAGTGCTTCATTTTTACCAACATCTGCAATATACACATGTATGATAAATAAACACCATTAATTAAAGCACTGTTTTTTTTCTCTCTCAATATTCTGACATTTTAAGTCATTTTTACATAAATCAATCAACTTTTATTTATGACAAAAATCAAAAGACATGCATCTTATCCACTGAAGGAATACAGAGATGTCTTTTATTATTTTCTTCTCTCAAATTGATTGATATTGTGAAAAGTTTAAGAAAAAGCAGTTTGATGGACAAAAATATATATTTTTAGACTAAATGATTGCCTAGGGAACATTATTAGAAAAATTATCCTTACTGTAGTCAGTTACTTCTTAATGAAGTTTATTTTCATTTTATGTATCCGAACATACATTCACAAATATTCCGTGGAATTCAAAACAAACAGATCTGCAATATTGTCTTTTATACATGAAAAATATTTGTCATAGATAGAAATGCCATAAATTATTAATATTTGCCATAAATAGAATGAATTTAAATATATTGCTAATTGATAATTGTTTTCAATTCATTTAATTTATCAATAAATAATTTCTTTGGATGTTATTATGGAAATTAATTTCTCAGCTGTTGCAGAAAAAATACATAAAAATACGCCGGTTATGTCATTTTTTTTTCTTCAATAGCTGCGACGTTAATTCCCGTAGAATTCTATAGCAAATGATAGATATACCGACGATCAACGTTTAATTAACCTATCTAGAAAACATGTCAGCGAGACTTTCCATCTTCTTCATATATGGTCGTTATACGGGTTGAACTCGATCGTTGATGGCCAGATAGCTAAGTTGGTAGAACACCTGGTTAAAATTCAAGGCGCCCAGTTTCGTATTCCGGTCTGGTCCCTTAAGGACAGACGAGACGTTCCTAAATAATAGATAATTTATTCCAAGAATTTGTCATTGAAGAATTAATACTTTATTATGCTTTCCATATGATAATAAAGCAAATTTAAAAATGAGTTTCCCGCAGCTCTGTTATTATTCAGATTAAATGAAGAAACAAGTATGAGTATTGTTGTAGATATGTCATTTATTGATGACATAAATGAAACACATGAAATTTGGGAGATCCTATGACTCTCTACAATTAGTATCTACACCATGTTATGGATCTCCCGAAAATTAAAATAACATCATGACAATACTCAAAAACACAAATTTATCAAACATTTAAGCTGAAAAATAAGGTGGCAACAAACAATAGGCCACAAAACAAACTAAAGTATGAAATACATCCCAAATTAAAGATTACCTAAGGGATGGTTGTACGGGGTGGTGGAGGGTATGCTTTTCGTACAAAAAATAACGTGTACCAACACTTGCTGCATCTAACAGTGATAACAATCACGTGACATCTGTGACAATATCTAACGTCTAATTACCGCAAAACCCTGAAACCCGAGCCTATGCATTACCTAAAATTGTTAACTCTGAAACCTGTGATATACAAAGATACATTACAAACACTACATTCTAACCACAGAAATGTAAAATTATAAATGAATGCATAAAACATATTATTTACAATAATATTACATTATGCTTTCCATATGATAATAAAGCAAATTTAAAACTGAGTTTCCCGCAGCTCTGTTATTATTCAGATTAAATGAAGAAACAAGTATGAGTATTGTTGTAGATATGTCATTTATTGATGACATAAATGAAACACATGAAATTTGGGAGATCCTACGACTCTCTACAATTAGTATCTACACCATGTTATGGATCTCCCGAAAATTAAAATAACATCATGACAATACTCAAAAACACAAATTTATCAAACATTTAAGCTGAAAAATAAGGTGGCAACAAACAATAGGCCAACACAAATCCAACTACAATGGATTTTCCGCCATACTTTAACATGTTTACTCACAAAAAATTGAGGTACCTTACCAGGCATTTGTGCGAGATACCACAGGGTGGCATTTCTTATGTTATCCTTTAGGGAAAAAAACTTAGTTTGTTAAAGTCACATTTTAAGTGTTTCAAATTTTTAAAATCAATTAGAAACCGGTTTAGAATTCAGAAAGTAATGAAAATTTTGTATATTTTTCATATATTATGAAGATATACAAAACAGATATTTGGGGAACGTATCGTCTGACCTTAAATGTTTATTCTCTCTACTTACATTTGGTGTTTTGTCATGCTTTGAAAGTGACAGGCAAAAGACCTGCCTGGGAAGAGCCTCATATTCACTGGTGTAGAGAAAGATCGAGTACCACTGGATATTTAAAAAAGGAACAGTGTTACTATTGAATTGTTTTCATCATAAACATGAGGAAGAAATTAAAGAAAATATTATTTAAAGTCTCTTTCAATTTTTTTCTCACTCGTATGAATAATTGAGACGCCACCCCTTGCCGTGAGACACTGCAAGTGTTGACAGGTACTCAATCTCAGTAAGGGTCTTTATCGACGGGACAACGGACCTCGGTTAAATAAAGTGTCTGTTCCGAGCAGCGTATGTCAGATACTAATGCAAAAAGAAGGATTACTCTAACAAAGATAGATTTAACAATTTAAGATAAAACATCACAGCTTTAATATCTTTCATCTTGTGGATGTGTTTGACTGAAACTTTAAAATTTGTGTATCTCTACACACCATGAATGTTTTCGACATTGTTTAGACGTAAATTGTAGTATTCGTTTAAGTTCATTTGCATGTTTTAATTTTTTTTTTAACTTTGTCCACACTTTCATCTTAAAATTTATTCCTTTTTATATAATTGATAAGTATCATCGATTTAGAATGAGTGTCCAAAAAAATAATAATAATAAAAGCATATATAAATTCTTAACGACGTCGGAACATTCTTGCCGTGAAGCAAATGACCCAATGATGTGTTGATTTTGTAAAGTATTTGAATACAATATCGTCAAAATAGATAGAGTTATTGGTACATAACGTATTGGAGTAAAATTTCGATTATGAAACATGTATGTTCAAAACATAGGCTCTGGATGCGTGTAACAAGACAACAGGGGATGCTTACTTCTTCTAGGCACCTGTTCTTACCTCTGAAATGACCAGGGATCTTGTATCATGCAAAGTACACTAAAATTTATTTGTATGCGTTAGTTTTTTCCTTTTAATTCTTTTTCCGACGTCAAATCTTTTGCTTGCTTTCTGAATGAACAGTTGTTTTTATTATTTGCAATTGTAGCTCACCTGAACAGAAGGCACAAGTGAGCTTTTCTGATCGAAATCTGTCAGATATCTGTCGTCGTTGTCGTTGACGTTGTTATTGTCGTTGTAAACAATTTCATCTTCTCCAGAGCTACTAGGCCAATTTCAACCAAACTTGGCACAGAGTATTCTTGGGTGAAGGGAATTCAAGTTTTTTGATGAAGGGCCATATACCCTCCTCCATGAGGAGATAATTAGGAAATAACGAAAAATTAATGACATTATTAAAAAGTCTTCTCAAGAACTACTGGGCCAGGAAGGATGATTGATTGATTGATTGAAACTGTGGAATCATTGTCAGATGGTGTAAATTCAAGTTTGTTCAAAATATGACCCCCGGGTGGGATTGGGCTACAATGGACGACCAAAGTTCAACATAGGAATATATAGGGAAAAAAATCTTTAATAAAGAAAAGCAAATCACACTTGGTTAAATTTATGTGAAAGCATTCTCAGGCACTATAGATTCAAGTTTGTTCAAAATCATGACCCCCGGGGTAGGGAGGAGCCACAATGGATGATCAAAGTTTAACATAGGTGTTTTTAAAAAAAATCTTTTTCTCAAGAACAACAAAGCCATGGTTTGTCATATTTATCTGGAATCACACTCAGATAGTGTAGATTCAAGTTTGATCAAATCGTACCTGCTCCCTCTTATATATACCTTCTGCCTTTTAGAGGTTGGTCAGGACCACTTATGCAATTAAGATTTTTAATACTAAACTGATTTTAGCTTTTTTCCTAGCCACCGTTCTCAGGTGAGCGATGTGGCCCCTGGGCCTCTTGTTTTGTATTTGTTGTTTAAATTTGTGGAATATCAAAATTCAAGTTTGGAATTATGGCTGGAAATCTATTTTTTACCTTAACAATAACACATTTTCACTTATATTTGATGTATATTTCAAGACTCAATAACTTCTTGCACTTTGTTATTTGGATCAATTAAAGCTTTATTTCAGGGAAAAACTGCCTGAAAA
This sequence comes from Saccostrea cuccullata, assembly GCF_032062105.1. Lineage (NCBI taxonomy): Eukaryota > Metazoa > Mollusca > Bivalvia > Ostreida > Ostreidae > Saccostrea > Saccostrea cuccullata. The sequence continues at coordinate 221,109 of NW_026924271.1, forward strand.
ATATGCATATTATTATGCAAAAAATCTTTATCTAATGGACCCAAGCAAAGTCTACGTAAAAATGCACAACAATTCTCTCTTTTTAAATATTAAACTGCGTTATTTTTTGTAATATAATAATATATTATATATTATATTATAATATATATTAATATATAATTTGCATGTTCTTCCTGTGCTTGCCACTGTAAAAAAAGGATATGTGAGTTTGCAGAATCAAGAGGCTCATGAGGCACCTCGCCCACCTATGCATAATTAGATGGGAAAAGAAAAATCTAAAAAAAAAATACTTTCAGCATTGAGAAGATTACCTATAAATGTGATCACAATTACCCCCAACCACATACCCAGCAAATAGTGTAAGCTTTACCTTTAATTCGCATTAGCAATTCTTATACAACCCATGCACAAATTTATAGCATACATTTTTGTTTATTTCTTTAATCTGAGTTATAATCCTAAAGCATTTTCAAATTAATATGGAAATATATCAGATTACGAATAGCATTCAGGCTAAAACGTCCATCCAAACAATTTAAATCAGAAGCAGACCAAACTGTAAAGCATCAGAGGTAGGAACATTTGCCATCGAGGAGTTAAGCAGTCATGTGCTTCTTGGCATGACTGGAAAATGACGGAAAAATCCGTTGACCAATTAGTGTGCAAATAACGGTATGCAAAATATCAGTTGGCATTTGACTTCATAATAAATTGTATTTGCATAAAAGGTCAATTTATCGACCATTGATAGACTTTACGAAATGATGACTTTAAAAGAGACTGTTGATATTCTTGTTTCATCAATTTGTTTGTCAATAACCTATTACATATTTCAATTTTGAATATTTTTAATATTCCAATTACCCAAAATGAATTTGAATTACTATATCTATATTGGATGGTTGAATACACCCATATGGGTCAAGTAATACAATCCGTCGTAGAAAACAAAACAAAAGAGAACAATGAATTATATATACAATAGACGTATAGAAATTTATTCTCTAAACGTTACACCGTTGTGCACCTTTTATTTCTTAATTCTAATGATTGTTTTATAAAAGTGCAAACAGCCGGTATACACTTAACCAAACTTCTAAGTGTTCACCTAACATTTTTTAAGTTTTAAAGAACAAATGCATACAAAAAATAATTCATGGTTAATGATGCATATTTAAGTTCGATGTTGCGTAAATTTCATGCAAGTATCTTGTCAGTATTTTAAGCAAAGTTTCAAGGAAATGATGTACCCTCAAAATGAAAATTCACACGAAAAAATCTCTATGGAGTAAGACCACCACTCGCTCTAATTACTACAAGACAATCTTTACTGTTGGATACCATGTACCCCTGAATAGGAGATTGACCCATCTGCTGCCACATCCACTGCATAGATCTTTCCAAACCGTTGAAATAGTATGGAAGGGGGGGGGGGGGGCTTTGACATTCCTCATAACAATCCAAAATGTGTTCAATGAGATTCAGATCCGGGGATTTGACAGTGTACCACCACACAGAAAATATCATTCCATTCTATAAAGTAGTTTTTAAATAAATACATTTATTAAAGTGAACACTTAGAAGTTTTGTTAAGTGTATATATATCTTCAAGTTTTGGACTAAGTATATATTTAGGTTTCTGTGTAGGTGATTTGAGGTAGAATGAAGAACAATCATCTAACATAGATTGTATAAGTATATTCCTTGCTTGTATATTCAAGTTACACTGTAAAAAGAAATGAAATTTATCATCAATTCCATTACATGTAGTAAATAATCTTTGTTGTCGAGGTATTTTCTTATGTCTACCAGTTTCTACCGTTAGGCAGTGGTCACTTGTTCAAATTTAGTTAGCATTTGTCTATTCTTAAAACTATTTTCAAGCATAAGATACTCTTTCATATTGACATTGTGGTTTTTTTTACTGTACAAGTATATTTTTTGAGATTTCTGTGAATTTAGATACTTTTTCCATAGTTTTATCTTTATAATTATCTATTACAATTTTCTTCAACTTCTTTTTATCTGAATTTCGAATAGTGTCAAATTTTTCATCTTTATTCTTGTAGTCATTTCTACTTAAATTATTTTCTTCAAATAAAGAGAGTGCGAGGGTATACCATGAGTAAAATCCCTCTTCATGCATAGGTATATTAATATTATACGATTCTTCAATCAAGGCATTTACATTCTGAGAGTTTAGTCGTACAAAGTCATCATGACTTGAGTTTTAATAAAAGAAATATTGCATGCTTTTTTGATGAGTCCTAGAACTGTTTTATAATATCTAGCGTGTACTTTTTCATAGACAAATTTTTCTTGCAAAGCGAGTTTATCACATGAGTTGTTATTTTTTTTATTGCTCGAAACATTGCTCTGTATGTAGGATGATAATCATCCATAAACCAGACTTCACTATTAAAGCATAAATAGGACGAACAAGAGTATCAAATAATTTACAAGACAAATTCACATGTAGTTGTGTAAAATTGGTGAAAGTTTTTCTTACGGAGAATGTTACTTTTAAGCCCTTCTTAGACAATTCTAGTATTGTTTAAACTTCCTTTATGGTCAATTATTCTTCCAAGAAAATTATGTTCATTTATTTCTTCAAGAGGGTGATTATCATAATATAAAATAGGGGTTGATTTATATATTTTTTGAAAAGGTATAACTTTTGTTTTTGTGGTATTCACAGATAATTGCCAATTCAAACAATAATTCTGCAGTTTGTTCAGTGTACACGTATTCTGTAAACCACTATGTGACCAAAGTATGCATATATTTTTGTCTTCATTCGAACAATATATTTTGTTATTAAAGTTTCAAGTATAAAAGGCTGTCTGTGTTCTGTTCTAAAGCCAAATTGTTACTTTGAGAATAATTTATCATAATGTAGTATTAATCTTTTATTAAGTGAAGCACTAAAAAGTTTTGCTATGCAGTTCTGAATTGAAATACCTCTATAATTATTTAGGTCATTTTTATCACCAGATTTATAGATGAGAATAATGAATGATTTTTTCCATGCAGATAGGTATTCTCCAGTATTCAATATATTAAGTTGAATAGTTTAACTATAGCTTTACAAGTAACCACTGAGGCTATAATTTAATATTTCATTTGGAATAAGATCTGGCCCTGCACTTTTATTAGTGTTAAACTTATAAATTAATTTCTTAACTTAGTGATAGTAAATGGTTGGTCAGTAATTAGATTTTCTTCTAAAAAAGTTTTATACTGAGTTACTGATCTTCTATCCTTTTCTGAAAATCTTTATTATTTTCTTTTACATATACCTTGTGTCTTGCAATGGTTTATAACTTTATAAATATTTACTAGCACATCTGTTGTATTATTCGAGCTTTTATCTCTTTTAAAAGAACTTCCCAGTATTGCTTGGGGTATGCTTCTTTCCTATTCAATAATTTATAATATAATTCTTTCTGGAAAAAATACTTTTTTCGTTTTACCATTTTTTCATTTTTTTTTTTTTTTTTTTTTTTTGCAATGAGTAAAATAATCATGTCTATTTTTTTTTATTAAAGGGTTAATTTTTCATCTTAGTTCTTAACACCAACACAGTTTTATTTCATATCCCCAAGCTGATTGTCAATCCATTGGGTTTTTTTTGCCTTTTTTCTTACAGATGATGACTTTACAAGATTTCATTACCAAGTTTTGTAAAATTGAATTCAGTGCTTCTGTAGCTATATCTATACCTTTTGTATTTTGCTCATAATTTGTGTTTTCCTAGGATAAAATTTGTTCTAATACTTTTGGATCAGAAATAACATCTGATGATTTAGATTTTGAAATAATTTCCCATTTATGAGCATTTCAAAAAACTAGATTGTAAAGCTCTTGAGCTAAAGATTTTTTCACTATTGGACTTATTACAATGAATAGATACAGATATCTGTGCATGATTGACAAATATGTGGGATCGGGTACTTGAAAAAAATTAAATTATTGAAAAGGTCCACATCGGTCAAAGCATAGTCAACAATACTAACCCCATTAGGTTTGTGAGAAGTAAAATTACCTACAGAATCGCTAACAAATCGACCATTCAAAACACGAACCTGGAAGGCAATGCAAAAATCTAATTATTGTCAACCCTGAGCATTAAAGATTCCGTCTACTGAGTATCTAGGAATATCATGATCAACGTTATTGTTATCTGGTGATAGGTCTTCTAAGTTTGTGGATAAACAATTATCGTTAACAATACAATCATTATGATCTGAAATTCTTGCATTTAAATCTCCAAGGATAAGAATATTGCAAATATTTTAGACAAAATTTTGAATAGTTCAATTTCAAGTTCAGAAAAATCATAATTGTAGTAGACAGAGTTCACAGGTGGAATATAACAAGCACACACATAAAGATCTTTTGAAAAATTTAAAAAAAATTGTCTATTTCTATTCAATTCATAATCTATTTTCTGAAGATGTTGCATCTTTAATTTCAGTTATTCCTTTATGTAAATTATTTAAGGAATCACTGTCTAGTTAGTGCAAGGGCATCAACGATAGTGGGAAACATGGGATAATTTGCATAACGGACGAAGACAGTGATTCCTTATAATTCCATTTCATTGTGAAATAAAATTGTAGATTTGGATTTTAAAATGTAGACATTTTAGATTTTAATTACACAAGGACTCCCATGCCAATTTCAATAGTCCTCGCCCACTGACGTCAAACACATAGGCAGCCGCACGAGATTTACATGCATACTAGGCCACCTTAGCTCCCAACCTATCGACCTGCCCAATTTACATTCTGATAGAATTATTAAGAAATTAACTCCGCAAACTTTCAAAGAGTTATCACAGAGAAGAAATTAGAAATAGAAATATATAGATTTATATGCAATGATAATTCCACTACTAAATCTCTTGGGTTTTTTCTTCTTTCTACATTTTTTCAATTATGAAATAAATAACAAGTTTATAAACTTCAATGGGAATTGAAGTGGGTCGGTCAAGTGATCAAATCCTGTGAAGGCCGAAGGCCTTCTCAGAAGATTTGATCACGTACCGACCCACTTCAATTTCCATTGAAGTTTATAAACTTGTTATTTTTTACTTGTATATACATTTGAGACGGACAATTAAACATTAAATTCGATATATTCGGATATAAATATTGCACTAACCGGTCGCCGCTTTTTTCAAAAGTACGCAAGGTGTAAATCGGCTTGAAAGGCGGTAACGCTTTGAATTCGTTACAGACTAAGAATTCTATTTCGAAGGGAATATTTTGTTAAAGGCTACTTGTGATCAGTAATAGTGAACGGATTCTTGTCTGGGAATATTTTTATTTGTGAAAATTGATAATTAATGCAGAAAAGATACAAGACACACGTCCGAGGATTGATGATAAAAAGTTGGAGGAATTTCGGTCGCCTGAAAGGGATGGATGGATCCAATGGATTGAGACACTTGTCCGAGCAGTTAATTTGCAATCAGGTATTTAATTTCATCAAAAACATTTAATCTACGACTTCAGTAACTAAAGGCATATTTATGTTGTGATATAGAAATATTAGGATCAGTACCTTTCCAAGTTTTAAGAATTATATTGATATCATGGTTTAATAATGATTAAAAAAAATCATTGCATTTGCCTCCCAAGCCTTGAACATTCCAAAATGATATTGATAAATCATGTATGTAAATCACTTGTCTTAAATATTCTTTAATACAGTATGGCACAGTCATGAAACATTGATTATTGAAGTATCTAATAAAATTGTGTAGTAAGTAATAATACACTTTCAAGTCCAGAGACACTTAGAAGTATTGTTATCAATAAAGAACAAGCAATAATACAGTAAATATACATGTACACTCCCAGTGTACAAATTTTACACATACTTTTTTTTTACCTAGCTTTGCATATATATATATAAGAGAACAAAAATTCTGAGCAAGTGTATTACTGGGTAAGCTGTTTTCTAAGTAGGAAAAATAAAATATTTATTACAAGTAACATTACGTGCATGCTACGTTTACTGTTTATGAGTAAAATACATGCTTTGTTGATCAATACAATATTAAAAAATATAAGGTATATGGTATACATCCAAGTAATTCATGTATGTATGTATGCATGTCATAGCCTCATAGCCATATCTTTTTTTAGTTACAGCAAATGCACAACTCATAATTATGCATTAATTATAATCCAGTCCCGAAGCTAACCTTAAAAGTCGCACATTTAATATTGTTTGGAAAACTGTTTGATTCACGATAGTATGAGCTTGTCTTTACACCATTTTTTCCAGAGTTTTGATAGAAGTTTGGAGACCTTCCAGTCCAGGTTCGTGGAAATGAATTTTGACGATGTTTGTAGGGGAAGGTACGAAATTTGTTAAAAGAGGAATCATTATGCGAATAAATGTCTTCCGATGTTCTCTTACCAATCTGTTCTGTAGTTGCGTAATAAATGGATTTGGGATATGTTGCTATGGCTTACATATCCTAAGCCCTTCTCTGCACAAAGATCCTTCAACATGCTTTTAAACCCCTCTCTCCTCGAATCATACAGTCTAGACTCGGCTGGATTTCCATAGAATCTTGGTAATATTTCTAACGTGTATTACAGAGGAAAACTATCTCACTCTCCGGCAACATTAGAAGCACTACCCAATGTCCTTTGTCGAATTCAAAAATAGTAAAAAAAATTAAAGGAACAAGAAATCTTCAAAATCTTCAAAAAAATAAAAACAGCCTTCATCTCGGAAATGGATCGAATTTTATATTCGGAAAACATGTTTCGGTGCATAGCAACATGGTGGCTAAAACATAGCAACAACTTCTGATTTAATGTGATAGCGTTTGCGTCCTAAGTCAACAGAACTTTTTATCTGACGTCATACTTTTCACTTCAACGGTTCGGGTATTTCCGATTTTGTCGGAAATTTCGAGAAGTTTGCCCTATGGGAAATGATTTCTTTTTATTGTTTTGTTTTATTCTTTTTGCTTTCTTTTTCTTGAATGATAGACAGTACATGTGTAGGTTTATGATGTAAATAAACTTCGCCCCAACGGTGTAAAACATATTATTTCATTTACAACTATTACTCTGTAGAAGTTGTTGTGTCTTCAGTATCAAGTCTTCAAAATCTTAAAAAACATCATCTGGATCTTTATATTCAAGATCATTGGATCCAATCTGAAATGTAATAACTTGAGCTTTCGATCACTTTTCCCTCCTCTAAGAATTTCATTGCCCTATAAATAGTTTTGTCTCTGAGGGTTGTAACTTTGGTATTACTGTATTTGTAGATAAGTTTTCGTTTGAAGTCTCGTGCAATTGAGCTTCAGTGGGTTGAGTCGGAGATACCTGGTTCCGCCTCATTGGTCGTAACTAATCTCATCATCACAGGAAACATTACGAACCTTGATTGTGTCTGCCTGATCTTTTACTTCCCCGTACTTTCCTTTTCCTGTGAAGTTTTCTGTGCTGTTAATTTTGCTACCTCATCAAGCTTGTTTTCTAAATTGTACACTTTTAATTCAATTACTTGTATTCTCTGCTTAACTTGTTCAGTTGTAGCGTTGGTTTGAAATGATATTTTTCAAGCTATTGACAATAGTGAAAGACAAACTTCAAGAGTACTGTTCAACAGTATACTAGTATTCGAGGAGCTAAAAAAATTCCAAAATGAACAACTTAAAACTTAAGACTTTTCAACTTAAAATACAACTATTCCCCACGATAGATTAAAGTCTATACTCTTTGATAACACACTGACAGCTACTTTTTCAATAAAAACTCGTAAATTTACTTACCTTGTCATTGGTCTTTTGCAAAATTATGTTTTTTAAAAAACATTGTGCTAGTACACACAAGTACTCTGAAGATGATAATTAACAGATGGTGCTTGAGTTTCTTATTGACATTATTGATGTGGTTTTTGGAGACCACGTCTTCCAAAAATCTATTGGAAATCCTACAGGTCCAATGGCGCCCAATTATTAGCACAGGTCTAATGAAGCAGAATTTCGTCCAAAATCATATACGTGAAAAGAAGAAAGCACTCGCTGTGAACTTCAACTCGACATTTAGATATATCGACGACGTATTGTAAATTAACAATGGTTATTTCCAATCTTATGTCGATACGATATATCTCGGTGAGCTTGAATTAAAAGATACCAAGGATTCTGACACATCTGTTTCATGTTTAGATTTCTCACTTGAGAAAAACGTTAATGGTAATCGAACAACCAAGCTTTATGACAAACGAGATGACTTTAACTTTTCCATCGTCAACTTCCCTTACTTATGCAGCACTATACCTTCATCACCTGCATTCGGGGTTTATATCTCGCAATTGATTCGATACGCAAGAGCATCCTCAACGTATGAACAATTTTTAAAAAGAGGTAAGTTAGTGACGTATAAGTAGCTGAAACAAGAATATTAGCAGTCTGGTTTTAAGTCTGTAAGTTCTATGGTCGATGCAATGGCCTTGTCAGCATATACAAGTTACTATTACGTCAAATGCTGACTGGCGTTTTTCTCACTGGTTTTAGGCCATTGTTTGCACCCTGAATTGTCGACAGATTTTTTCGCTGTTTCCTGATCGTGACAAGGAGCATACGGTGGGTGTGACCGATCAACAAGGGGTGCTTTCTCCTCCATGGCATCTGATCTGATTTTGTATTGTTTAATGGACTTTTGACCTACAAATTACCGTTATCTGAGAGACTGTAGGCAATCTGGATACATTTCCTTCGTTGCATATGAAAAAAACCTACCATCTTCATGACTGGGTTTTTTTAATTTTTTCATTGAAAATGACAGTTTAAAATATGGTTTTTCATCTTGTTTAACTACAAATTATGATCCTTATCCCATTATTTGGGCAAGCTAAAGCTATAAAGCATCTTTAAATGAATTTATTTTTCAAATTTGATAAATCTGTAGGCATCTTTTTTTTTCTTTTACTAAATCTTGACTTTAATTTGCTATTGTTGAGAGAAAGATTTTTTAAATGATTATTCTCATTCTCCTTCTGTTTTATATTAAGTATTACATGTAATACAGTATGTATACTTAAGGTATGTCACTCGTCAGCTTTTTAGAAAAGTTCACACAGAACCTCTTACTTCAAAACTATTTATTAAAAATCAATTTTTATAATATATTTAAATTCAACAATGTTAATGTTTTAACATTCAACGAAAAAACTGCTCAAAAAGCTACAAAGAAGCAAGATTTATGAGGGACTATTTCTTGTAGTGGAAGGATATTTAGCAGATAATTCAGCAAATCTGCACATTACATTTATTAAATTTAGTATCTTGGAACTTTGGCCTCAGAAACTTTACTCGAAAAATATTTTTCGTTCTGATATTGCTAGGAATATTTAATATAGGTTTTATCTATATTTTTAGAACAAGTTTCACACCTTCCTTCAACAAACTTTGCCAAAACATGAAAATATGTCAAGTAAGTCAGGATAAAATTTGTACCATTTTTCGCCTGAAAGTCACATATTTTGACCAATATTTCAAAATTAACATCACCGACCACAACTTTTTCTTTCATTATTTTAAAGTACTCTATACTTGTGAATAATCAGCACTTTAGTCGTAAAAAGCTTGATTTAAGAAAATGTTTTATTGCTCATTTAGTTTTTTAATACCCCAAATATGCTACTTTTAAGTGCAAAAAGGTCAAACAATAATTTACTCGCATTAGTTTGCAAGATTTGTTCAATGACAAATATTATTCAAACTATTTTACGTAAAATAAAATTATATTTATTGGCATGGTTACATCTGATAAAATATGATAAAGGTTAAAGTAATTAACCAAAGAGTTAAAATTTAAGTGCAAAAAGGTCAACTTTATTGTACCGTAGCTTAGTAAGATGCACACTGACCCCCTATTTTCTCTGCGATTTTGAGTCTCACTATATGAGTACTTATCCAAAATATACTTCTCAAAAAATCCTTGATTTAACAAATTTCACGAGTGACATACCTTAACAAAACTTCTAAGTGTTCACTGTAATAATTGTATTTATTTAAAAACTACTTTATAGAATGGTATGATATTTTCAAATTATTACAACAAATGAGTCTTCTCAACAAATCTTGTAAGAAAATCAAATATCACCGATGAAAATCAATGTTCCGTGACGAAGCTTAAAAACAATAAATCTGTACTTTGCGGCACGTGTTTTGTGTAATTAAAATCTTTTATGATCATTATAGGATTTTAATAAATGGTCTCACTAAAAACACAAAGCATTGGCAAAATAACCATTGAGAAAGAAGGGAGAGCCGTTGGAATGTTGATATCTGGATCATCCTTGCACCACGTTTTACTCACTTTTATTTTAGTTTTTGGTTGTTCTAGATATTACGTTTAAAATTAAGAAGCAGTATCAAAACCCATTTAAACACATTTTTCTATAGGTTGTGCGTCATTTTCATCGCCAATTTATCACAATTTGAAAGCTTTGGACAAAATTTAACCAAACCGGAAGTGACCTTGATCTTCGTCTGAGGCCAAAATTTCGCGTCACACCAGGTTAAAAGAGTGATAAATTGTTCTGAAACAATCTTTTAAACATGAAAACAAACACTTTCAATCGTATGAAAATGAAAAGAAATCGGTGCTCGTGACAGCCTAATATCATCTCAAGCAGCCTGAATCATCCTTAAAGCGGCGCCCTTACGTGCTAAACGCCCAAGGATATTGACTAAAGGCCTCTGTGTGATGATGCACTGTCATATCCCCGGATCTGAATCCCATTGAACATGGTCTGGGATTTTTAAAAGGAATGTCAAAGCCACCCCCCCCCTCTTCCAAACAATTTCAACGGTTTGGAAAGATCTGTGCAGTAGGTGTTGCAGCAGATGGGTCAATCTTCTATTCTGGGGTACATGGTATCCAACAGTAAAGTATGTCTTGCAGAAATTAGAGCGAGTGATGGTCTTACTCCATAGAGATTATTTTGTGTGAATTTTCATTTTGAGGGTACACCATTTCCTTGACTATTTGCTTAAAACTCTGACGTGATACTTACATGAACTTTATGCAACATCGAACTTAAATATGCATCATTAACCATGAATTAAATAAAGTATTTATTGTATGCATTTGTTCTTTAAAAGTTAAAAAATGATAGGTGAACACTTCGAAGTTTGGTTCACTGTATTTTTCTTTATTTATGGCTCTATATATTTTTCTCTGATATAAATTTATTTTTCTATCTATTTTCTATTTATTACAAGCTAGAAATGTTGAATGATGAGAAAATAATCTTTGTTTTAATCAAGTTTATATGTAAACATTATATGATTTCTTTCCTCCTTTTGATGAGCTGGGGATAATTCATTTGAAATACATTTAATTGACCCGTTCTATGTCGCGAATTTTGCATAAATTTCTTTATCAGACCTCCCACCTTGCATACAGAAGATGTCTTAACCTGTGATAGATGTCAATGACAATGTAACTTTTGATTACAGAATAACATGTATAAAAAGCTTAATCGGCCCCCTCTCTTTTAGATTAAAATTTAAATTGGTTTCCTAATTATAAAATCACTGTATAGAAAATATAGCCATTATAATGTCATGTGCTTCAAAGGTTATATATTTTTATTTCTATTAAATAATAAATCTGCCTCTTTCCAGTCCCGTAATTTTAAAATTCATGTACAGACTAAACACTTTCACCAGAATTCCAAATAAAAATCCAATATCTCACATAAAAAATAAGTGGGTATTAACAGGATAGGTGTATTGGTTGTTCATTATCCAACGGGTAACAATTTGCACCAAGCTGAAATTCCCTTTTCCTTATTGCATTGACATGTGATTTATTATGGTTTACTTGTTCAGCAAAATATCATACATGTACAATATCATGCTGTATAGTGAAGAAAGGAATGTTTTAATTGGTTATTTGCTCTTACGGGGAGTGCAAACTAATCGTGACTTTATAAAAGCCGTCGGTGTTCAGTTTAAACACATATAGGATCTTGGATTTTTGTCCTCCTTGATTCAAATATCAAAAGTAAGAAAATTTCTTGATTTTCAATCATACCATAATTTCATTATTTTTTTTCAGTTTGAGTTCCCTGTCATACGTTCATATGGTTATTTAACATCTTTAAAAAATAAAAACTTTAAAAAATTCTCACTGATTAAAACAGCTTATTTGTTTTTTTTTTGAACATTTCTCTTAATAATAGAATGAATTAATTGAAAATAAATTGATTTATAGTGAAAGTCACCCTAAGCATATTGATTCTGTTTGGGGTATTTGCCTGTGTTTCTGCTGGGGGGTATGGACATAACCATTGGGGCGCCTATAGACAATATTACTATCAACCAAGACAGTTAATTTACCAAGCACAACAGCCATATTACGTAACCTATGCTGCTGCACAACCTTTTGGTGTCGGTGTGGGTGGCGGATCCAACGCTGGATCAATAATTCCAATCATAATCATTTGTAAGTAATCAATCTAAGACTGATTCTTTTGAAATACAATGACCTTGAAAAAATTATTTTATCATGTTTTCTCTCTTTCATTTCGCAGTTGTTCTTCTTGCAATATTCGCTCCTGCGTTGATTGCCTCTTTGGCTAGCAGCAATGAGGCTTTCTATGACAGTGTCAGTTAGAAATAGATGGAATGAGGTTTGTATTAAATACACGTTCATCATTTTAGAAATTTTAAGTCGGACAAGTTTATGAATACAAAAAAAAAATCGTTTAACAATTTTCTTTAAACCTCTTTTCTTGATGCAAATTGTGCTTTATAGTATAAGATATTAAAGTAATATGAACTGCAACTTTGATGTCGGATTTTTTTGTTGCAAAATTGTTAATAACTATTTTAACTATTATATTACTTAATAACTAACTATTATAACTATTCTGTTGTTCATATTTGCGATGGGAGAACTAAGCTTCGACTGAATCAAAAGTTACATACAAATTTATCATAATAACACATTTGTTTTGAAAATTTTCGAAAATGCAGCTCATATTGTTGTAAATATGGGCCAATAAAGCGTTAGTTCTATAATCTGTTCTTGCTTTTGAGACATTCAAGTATAATGTATTACATTTCTTGATAAAAATGTATTGTAGCATATAGATACATGTATAAATAGCAAATACCAATACGTGTATCAATAATTATACCACGCATTGAAAATTACAAAAACAACAAAAATGACAAAATACAAGTACATTCTCGGGTACAATATAAAGTAAAGCAAATAATCTCCAGTAAAATTTATCAGTATAGAATTTTTATTGATCGTGTCATATCAGTGGTTTAAACTTCTGTCATAAAAAGATAAAAATATGCAGATTAAATCTGATTTTGATTATTTTTCCCTTTTTTTTCCAGACATAATAGGAAAAGGATGTAAATAATTGACTGCCTGTAACAGAATATAGAATAAAGACTTAAGACTTTTTTCTTTTCGTTTTTCTTTTTTCTTCTTTTTTTGAATGCTGATCTCGAATTTATCCGTTACATGTGGACATGGAGTGAGTTACAAAGGATAACTGCACTTAATGCTGTGGTATGAATCTTTTTTTCTGTTTCTATTAACTCTGAATCTGATTTTGTATATTGTACAGAAGTCTGTAAATTTGGCACCAAATTTAAATATTACATGTTAAAAATAATTTTAAACTGCAAAACAATAGACTTATTCCATGTTGTTGTTTTTTGTCTTTACTTCTTACAAAATAAAGAGAATGCACACTTGAACATCATCTATGCATGAGATGCGGGGCTTACATAGTAACAGTGGGTCTAAAATTAGACTAGATAAAAAATATAGGATCTCCCATGATTTGTAATTGGCTATATATGATTTTTATCCACCGAGTTGTGTTTTTTTTCTAAATCACTGTGTCTTATTATTTTGATAATTTAGTTTAAGACCGGATTTTAGTTTAAAACCCGGACTTTTTTTTTTATACCATTAGAAGGACCAACAATGCCGGAAAGCTGTACCAATTTATATTTATCCATCAAGAAATTCTTTTAATGAAAAACATTTTATATGTTTGATTTGATGTCTATAGATATATTGATATTCATTATTGGTATAAATAATTAATCTTCTTCACCTAAAAGCGTACTTTTACAAGGTATATGTCTTAATATAATTAAAGTCAAATTGGCAAAACTGCACTTTTCCTTGTGTATTCAGCTTAGATTTTTCTTTGGAGTTGTAATGAAAAAGATGGAGATAACGAATAATACTAGTGGTCGATCTAATTAAGATATACACAGAATGTCAATCTATGAAAAAAGCATAAGACACGGACCCCCAAAAATTCCAGATGTGGGATGCCTAGGAGGAAAAGGAATCCCCTTCCATGAATCCTTTCTATTAAACTTGAAAACGGAATGTGCCGTACTCACATAGAAACAAAGGGCTAATGTTACTCAATGATTGACCATAAAGTATAACAAATTCTGACTTTAAGCGAGGTTGTTGAAATTTCTGTAATATCAATTCGCTGTCAGAAGCCTATCTCCCGGCTTATAAATGTTCGTACTCGGAGTAAGCTCTTGAGTAGAGAATATTTTAAGACATTTAAACCCAAAGGTATCTGAAAACGGAACATTGCTAAACATATGCTAAATAAAGAAGGAAAAATTGACGAGCCATCTCAGTTATCATACAATTTAGCTGTTATTTGGCTTTTATTGTCTGAAGTCAGTATACATTCAAATGAGAAACAGAAAAAGCAGATTCTTTACTTTGAGTTCACTAGGTTATATCTAGTCGACATATTAAATCAATAGAAGTAACTGTTGTTGTTGATATATTTCAATGTCCAGTGGAAGGCCGAAGCAATTGGTTTCTTTTTCTCAAGTAGGAGGTTTTGAATAAATTCTCCTTTATTGAAACATAAAAAAGTGACAAATAAAAGAGCACAAATAGTGTTAATCGGAATAACAACAATTTGTTCAATTCATTTAATTCAATCAAAATCTTGTAAATGGTACATGAGGTACATAAACATATAAAATCGTATATACATATAATGCAGTGTGTCAAACAAATTGGTTTCAAATATAGCTTATCTCCAAATAGTATTTCATGGATGCTGTCAAAATTTTACATGAAAATGCTATCTTTTGAGATAAGAATTCAACAAGGTTCGCAGCTAGGATAAGGCTGCCCATACAGTATAATTATGTGATAAATGAGCATTAAATAAATATACATTTCTGAGTATTTCATGAAAAAATCAATCTATCATTCATTGTCACTACGTTATAATTTTTGTAGTTATCAGAGAGAAACTGTAGTACAATTATTATAACTGGTTTTTTAATTGAAGATAATTTAACAAGCATATATTAAAGATGACTGCACTTCACGTTAGGTTTGGGACCTTTTTCGGTCGACTCTGCTGCTTTTACATGTCAATGCATTCGATTAAAGTCCCCTAATAGGGAAAACAAAATCTACCTTGCACGTCACGAGACATATTTAGTATTCCCAAAGGTACCTGAGGTAAGAAATCTGAAATGACTTGGTGATATTGTTACAAACCTTAGTTATACCACAAAGAGATCCGAGTATACTTACACAGAGTAAGAGAAAACAGTTCTTTCGCATAAGAGAACGTGTTTTTCTCTTGATC